>NW_027202569.1:0-202893 GCF_024711535.1 Dipodomys merriami | reverse complement strand
TTCCCTCCATGCCCCTGGGGCAGGATGTAGGGGGCGGTTTGCCCTCAGGCCGGTTGGCAGGGGATTGTTGTAAACAGTCCCTCTTAAAGCGCCCCTCCTGCCTGCATTTAAAACAAGTCCCTCTTTTCTATAGTCTTGGGGTTTCTTGGCCCTGGGCTGCCAGCACCTGAGTAATAGCCTCAGTCATTGTAAACGCCTGAGCCTGTAAAGCTAAAGCTAGTGATTGGGACTGGTGCTGTTGCGTTCCCACATCCTGTGAGGTCACCACCCATCTGCTCAGGGAACTCTCTCTCAATCCCGCGCAGGCTATGCGGTGGTCTGCATTCATCCCTTCCCAGACCAGCAGCTTAGGAATAGGTATCATTGGTTGAGCCTGCCGGTTACTCTCTGCCCGCACTCTGTATTCCTCCTTAAAGAAAGCACACCATTTAATAAACTGAGAACTGGTAAGAACGGCTTTGGCCACATCCATCCAGTCCTTAGGGACACACGGGTGACAGGCAATGTCTTGTAATAGGGTCTGGGCCCAGGGAGAGTTTGGGCCATCCTCCGCCACCGCCTTGCGGAGCTCTTTAAGATCCTTAGCTTTCCATGGATACCATTCCAGGGGCCTGTTAGCCCCAGATGCCACAATGACCGGATATGCTTGGGGAAGTGAATCCTGTGGCCGAGAGTCTGGGCTCTTGGGTGGCCCTTCCTTTCCAGGGCTCTTTGGTGGCCCTTTCTTTCCAGAGGAGGTCTCCGAGGAGGTTACTTCCCCGGCCCTCGGCCCCTCCATAGAAGGCTGGTAGGGGTCTGGGTCTTGCAAGTTCCTCTCGTAGGTCTCGTAGGGCGCCGTACCTCCCCTCCAATCAGGAGAATAGGGAGGGGGCCTAGGACCGTCAGTATCAGCTGGGTCAGAGGGGGTAATTTTTACCCTGGTTTTGACTTCTACTGTGCACCTCTCAGTGCGTTCTCGATTGGATTTGACCCTTTCCTTTTCCTTCTCACTTCCCAAGTCCTCCTGTACCCCTTGTAGGCCTAATGTTGTCTCTTCCTCCTCCTTCTGTGATATAGCATTACCCATATTTAGGGTTTCACTTACCCCGAGAGACCGCTTAGCCTCGGCCGGTATCTTTTCCTTTCGTGCCCCACGTTGGGCGCCAGATGTTGGGTCTTCGTCCATCCCACAAAAGACGGACGGGGTCCGAGGAAAGGTAAGTGCAGCGCTCGCCCGTTCCCTAGCCTCCCTCAGCCCAGGAGACAATCAGACACAGCGGGGAGCCAAATCCAACAGGTAAAAAAACTCGTTTATTAACAGAGAGCAGCCCCTTTTTAAAGACAAAGAGGGTGGGTGGTATGGTAAGGGAGGAAGAGGAACCAATCACTGTCAAGGTCACACCCTATCATTCACCTGAGCCTTCACGGGCTGGTTAGGTACTGATCAAAAGATCAATTGGGGCCTGCGCACTCTACCCTCTCCCAGAGCCATCTTGGGTGGCCATGTGCTCTTCAGTAAATTAGGCTCTGCCCACTCAACCCCTTCCCAGTGCCATCTTTGCTGCCCATGTGCTCCACACTGCATTAACCTTGACTTATTGACATGCAATTGCTATTTTCACCAGCATTGTTGCCTCATTACACATAGTAAATGCATGCGTTTGTGGAAACCTCTTCACATGGGATTTTTATTGAAACCTGCTTGAATCAACTAGCAATGTTCTGTGATTGTTATGGAAATTAGATTTGTGAATAGGCATTTGGGTATGGTGCCCCTAATAACTTTGGTGGATCTATCACTAGCAAATATTGTTGCCATTTCACTGTGCATCTGACATGAGATCCTCTGATGCAATCCAGTTGCAACATCCCAAATGTCTTTCATGAAAATAGTTTTGACACAGATGTTGGACCAAATATATCAAAGACAACGTCTTCCCTGGGGACTTACTAACTGTGGTCTTGGAGGATATCACATCACCTAGGATGAAGAAGTAGAATCTGAAATCATGTTTTCCAATTCATGTTTTTATCTTGGATGCAGGGCTGCAGATGCATAGCCCCAGGGAAGTTTTACCCATTCTTCCTGGGGATTCATAGAGACTTTGATGAAAGTTGGCTACAGTGTAACTCTCTGTCAATAAAAAGTCACATGTGCACCTACAGAAACAGATATGGATATACATTCCTGACACTGTGGGGCTCCTTTCCAGAGAGAATTTCACCTTGGCAGGTGCTTCAGGGATGAGCACTTTGATGTTCACATTCCTTCTTCTCCAGCTTCCCCTCCCTGTTTGGTCCTGAGCTGGTACTGGCTGCTTTTCTACAAGGAAACACCAAGCACACACGGATGGAGATGTGATGATTGTTGGATTTTTCCCTCTCTACACTTTGGCAACAGATGGCAGTAACAGTGATGTTTCTGGAGATGAACAAAGCAAACTCATCATTTTATTTCCATTTACTGATTTGTTCTCTAGATGGGCAATGGTTGTGGGAACTTGATGCACATATCAATGCTCTCTGTCTTTTCTCCCCTGACATCCCATCTCTATGAACCAGAAGCTACTTACTTTCATTATTTTATCTTGGATCTACTGTGCAGTAATTTTCTGGCTGCTAATAGGAGAGGACTTGAGGTTTCCTTTCTTTCCAGGGCTGTAACTTCTTGTCTTTATTACAGCGTCCCTGTATCTCCTCCATCCCAGTTGTCATTGGCGTCAAGTCATGTTATTACAAACAAAGTCAATGGCCTGAATTCAGTACTAAAAGGCTGGAGACACATTTCCTTCACCACAGATCAGTGGTCTGAGAATTTTTTTGCTAACACTCATGAGGATACTGATAAAAAAAAAAATTCTTATAGTATGTTGATGGCTCATGGCTGTAATCTTAAGTACTCAGGAGGCTGTTATCTGAAGATCAAGGTTTGTAGCCAGCCAGGGCATAAAAATCTGCAAGAGATTTTTTTCCAATTAACCACCCAAACCTGGAAGGAGAGCTGTGGATCAAATGGCCGAGTGCTAGCCTTAAGAAAATAAGCTCAAGGACAGTATCTGGACTCTGATTTCAAACACTAGGACTCTCTCTCTGTCTCTGTCTCTCTCTGTCTCTGTCTCTGTCTCTGTCTCTGTCTGTTCTCTCTCTCTCTCTCTCTCTCTCTCTCTCTCTCTCTCTCTCTCTCTCTCTCTCTCTCTCTGTCTCACTATAGACAAATATTTTCTGTTTCAAACTAAAAATGTTCTCATAATTTCATGTCATATATTCTCCACAATCAAGATATTATTTAAAAAAATCCTTAAAAAGAGAATTTTATCTGCTCATGGTGACTTCTGTTCATTCATGCACATGGAGATCCTTGGCTTTAGAGTTGCAGCAGAGTTTCTCAGTAGTAAATGGCTAGACAAAATAAAAGAAAAATGGCTATATAAAACTTCCAGA
This sequence comes from Dipodomys merriami, assembly GCF_024711535.1. Classification (NCBI taxonomy): domain Eukaryota; kingdom Metazoa; phylum Chordata; class Mammalia; order Rodentia; family Heteromyidae; genus Dipodomys; species Dipodomys merriami. Next base: position 199,473 of record NW_027202569.1, on the reverse strand, counting down.
GATTCTTGCAGCATATTCCATGCCTGCTGAAAGAAAAAGGTCATTGCCTCTAACATTTCAATTCAACACAACTTGTCACTTGTGTGACAATTGTATCCTGAGGTAGCTGCCTACTGTTTAAAGCCAAGATGGCAAGGATAAAAAGTGTTCTCTTCTCTGCTATAGAAGATATGTGTCTTTATCTTACATGTAATTGGTATGTTTGCTGATCTTTATTTCTCTTGTGCTGGTCATGAGAACCCAGGGTGTGAGCACTATCCCTGAGATTTTTTGCTCAAGGCTAGTGCTCTACCACTTGACCCACAAGTACATAACAAGCACTTTTTAATGGTTAAATGGAGACTAAGATACTCACAAACATCTTGCCCAAGATGGGTTTAAAATATAATCCTCAGATGTCAGCCTCCTGAATAGTTAAGACTAGAGGCATGAAGCATCAGTACCTGTCTTAGCATATTTTATATATTCCCCACAATCTGCCCATCTTTTGCTGATTTTCCTTCCCAATGTGTGTTTGAGTCTTTTGTTAGTGTGCTAAGATGGACACATTAATTATTGTCATTTCAGCAAGTGGATGTTTCTTTGATATCTTCAGATATGGAGAGAAATATGATCTGGGTTAAGTACAACTTTATGCATGGTACTAACTACAAATAGAAATATTTATTAATGAACTCTTCATTGTAGATAAGTGTAACACTGCAGTTAGACATTATTAGGTTAGAACTCAATTCTATATCCACTGATGTTCCGACATTTCTCAAAGTTATACAATATGGTACTTTGCCAACTATTTGGTTCATATTGTAGTTCTACCCTCCATGTGACATAATTTATTTAAAGTCACCTTCTGTATGACAATTTTTAAACCTTATATCATTTTTATCTCCCATATTTAAAATTTCTTCTGTTCATTTTCAGCTTCCTTGGGTTGTTAGCATTACAGTATGAACCACTAATGCTTAGCTTGCTTTGCACTCTTGAGTGTCCTTTTCTCTCAAGGCTGATGCTCTACCACATGAGCCATACTTCTGGCTTTATATTGGTTTACTGGAGCTGAGAATGTCAGTGAGCTTTTCTGCCACATGTGGTTTTGATTCAGGGTTCTTAGATATTAGCCACCTGATTTCAAGTACAGGTAATTTTAGGTACTTAAGGTATCTACAATTTTTACGCTTCATATATCTTCAACAAAGCTGCAATTATTTTGGATTAAAAATTTTTTTGTAGATGAGTATAAACTACATTTTGAAGGAGTTCCATTGTGATATTTGATACATGCACACAATACTCTTGGAACAATTTTACTTCCTTCTTCCTGTATTATCTACTGAAGAAATTAAGCAGTAATTTTCAGAAGTTACCTCTCTGTTCAAGAACATTTGCATGAAAACTGGCCGGGTTTGTTTTAAACAGAGATAGATCCAGGTAAAATGTACATGAATAACTAATAGTAAAGTAAGTTATATACCTATAAATATAGTCATAACAAATCCGAAGCCTCTAATTTTTACAGCATTGATGTGAAGAACTTTACCAAGACAAAAAGTAAGCAATGAAAATGTAAACTCATTCTATTTCCAAGGGTCTTTAAGTTAATAATCTGTAGGCTGTCTCCTTACAATGATCTTTAAAAAAACCTGGATGTTGCATGTATCTAATTAACAAGTTAATTAATACATCTGAAGTATCTACTTCTTAACAATCATCACAGGGGAGCATTATTTACATAATATATTTCTAGCATGCATCTCCAGATGAGACTATATCCCTGAGGTTTTTTAAAATACGTTTTTATTGTAAAAATACAGTACAGAGTGGTTACTGTTACATGAGCAAGGTACTGAGTACATTTGCTATCAAGCATTGTTATCTCCTCTTTTGTTTTTCCTCTACCATCCCTTCCCTCCTCCTCCACAACCATATGCTTCATATCATCATAACATAAACTGAGTGAATCAAAACATAAGATTTTTCACTAAGATAAAGGCAATAGAATATTTGGTGCTTCATGAAAGCCTATTCCATATTTAATGGAGTAGAGCTTTTGCTATGGTGCATGTGGTAATAGAAAATAAGTATGATCTCATTCAGTTTGTTTCTGAATCTCATTCATGTCTTTATCTAATCCTGTATAAATGCATAAGACACTACATTCACATTCCATCTCAATTTGGCATAATGGTTTAACATATTTATTGGAAGAGAAACAAGCATTCAGTCCATCAGTCATGAGTTTTGAAGTACTTCTAAATTTGATGCTCAAGTTTATCTTCAAGAGCTACCAGTTTGTTTTGGCCTTGACTTTTGCTATTGAAGAGATCAGTGAAAACCCTCATCTTTTACATAATTTGACTCTGGATTTTGATATCTGTGATGTTGAATTTGAAGCTTGGAAAACACTTAAAAACCTCTTCATCAACCTCTTTGGGAAGGACAACATCCCAAACTACTACTGTATGAGAAAGAGCAAGTCTATAGTAGTACTGAGAGGACCATCAGGATTAACATCTGCACAAATTGGGACATTTCTGAACCTCTACAGGTTTCTACAAGTGAGGAGTGGAGTAATATTTTTAAAATGCCTCATTTGGTGCCATTTCAGGTGTAAGAAGAGACTGTCTTTATGAATCTATGAAACTTTCTGATACCAAGGAGTAAGAATTCAAGTTAATGGGAAATACAGTCCCATTGTTCAGCAAAGATGTAGAGCAGACAATGGATTATTTTAAGTGATAAGCATTCTCAATTTCTTTAAACAATCACAATCAGGAAATAAAAAATGGCATTAAAGTGTAAAGATATGTTGAGCTGGGTACTAGTGGCTCAGACATATAATCGTAGCTACTCAGAAGACTTATTTATAATGAACCAGCAAATATCAGGAAGTAATACGTGGTTCAAGCTGTAGAGTGAGAGCTTGAGAGAAAAAGCCAAGGAAGTGGATGAGGCCCCGAGTTCATGCTCCTGTTCTAGCGCGTGCATGCGTGCACACGCGTACACACACACACGCACACACACACACACACACACACACACACACACACACACACACACACACACAGTTGCATATGCAAGATATTATGTTGAATGAAGTAAGTCAACCTCAGAAAGAGAAAAGTGACATGGGTTCTTGTTGCAGCCTGCCAGCAACACAAGGGTATCCTGAATTAGAGGGCGAGGATGCGGAAAAATAAAGACATAATACAAAGGATGGGGTAGGGAGGTTTGCAGCTCAAGACTGCAGCAGCGTTTATTTTTAACTTTCCCTAATATATACTATTAGAAGTCAAGAGGTAACATAAGGTTACAATAGTCCAGAGAAACAAGGAAAATTTCAGTAAAAACAGAGTGCAGTAAAACAAGACAGGGTCAACTGGTAGAAAGTAAAACAAACTCTGCAGACATAGCAAAGCAATCCTGAGCACCTGGTGTTTTTAAGTAAGCCAGCTCCTCGTACGTACCTTCAAGTGAGCACAGGGGTCAAGATGACCTTAGAGCTCTACTGTTGGCTCCCAACAGGTTCTCTTGTATCTGAAACTTATATCTAAATTATGAACATGAAATATTAAATAAATATGGACCACACACATATTTGCATATATACAAGATTAAGCTATAAAATATAGTACACATAGGGGTGGAATTCCATGGTATAACCTCCCTGATCAACAAAAAGCATAAAAAATGAACACCAGATAAATGAAGAGTGTAGGTGTTAAGGGAATGTGCAAAGTAGCAGAGAAATAGGGTATATATGGTTGGGAAAATACAACATAATATTCAATGTGTTTATGTGAAAATAAAACTAGGAAAGTCAGGATTGATGTAGATAGGAAGTGTTGATGAAAATAGTGACAAAGAGAGGCATTGTATGGACAAATTGGTATGTTGTAAGCTATTAAAATTATTTTTAAAATACTAAATGTAAAACCTACATCCACCAACTTCCACCATCTTGTTAATATAATATACATAGTGATTGAGACTGTGATGGAGAGAAATCTTCTCATTCATGGAGCAGCCAATTTTCATGTCCTTTAGCTTTGGACCTTTTGATCATGCCCTCAGTGACCATAACAACTCTCATGCTTTCTATCAGATGGCCTCAAAGGACATATCAATAGCAAATGCGATGGTCTCCTTACTGCTTCACTTCAGCTGGAACTGGTAGGATTGTTAACCTCACAAGCTGAGAATGGTATGTGGATTCTTCCTGAATTGATAGAAGAGATGACCAAGAATAGCGTTTGTGTACCCTTTGAGCTAGTAATCCCAAACTATGCCCTGACATTAAAATTCATGACACTTTATGACCAGATTAATAAATAATCAGCCCATGTCCCATTAAATATGGTGATAATGAATTCACACTATATTTAATGATGTGTGTGGAGGAATATTTCATAAAAGGAAAAGTCTGTATCATAAGTTCACACTGGTATTTAACCACAAGGAGGAGATATTTTATGCTAGGTTCAATCCATGTTCCTCTCATTTTTTCACACCATCACAGGGAGGTTTCAGGATTCACAAGTTTTGTTAAGTCAGTTAACCCTTCCAAATACCCAGAAGACTTTTTCCTTGCTAGGCTGTGGTTTCTGTCTTTTAATTGTTCAAATTCAGAGTCTGACTTTGTAACGTGGGAGAACTGATCTTATGAAGCCTCCTTGGATTGATTACCTGGACACATTTTTGACATGACTATGTCTGGAGATAGTTACCATATATACAACACTGTGTATGCTGTGGCCCAGGCTCTCCATGAGATACTTCTTCATCAAACAGGACAAACAGTGGGAAAGAGAAAAGGGACAGTGACTTCCCCTGCACAGGTACAGACGTCTGTTTCAGAAGGCACATGGCATGAGCAAAGTTGCATCTTAGATAGTTTTCTTACTCCATGCAAAAAAGCATACTTGGGTAAATGTCTCTGAGGCACTGCACTCATAGCTGATACTTTGAAAACCATACATGCACTTTTTCCTCATGAGTTTCTTACATAAGAGCAAAAGATGGCCTGGTGAACAAAATTAAACATCTTTCACAACTGACACAGTTTCATTCTACTTTAGGTATTAATACTTTAGTTATAATGTTTTAGGTAATAATAATGTAACAAGCACGTTCATAAAATCACTCCTTATGGAAATTGTAGCTAGCAACTGAGCATTGTCTCTTTCATGATTATTTACATAGAATTGTTTTCTGTTGAAAAGAGGCCTTCTGAAACTTTGGATTCAGAAGTATTTTATTTAATCCTTCATAAATTCTCTTATGTTGTACTTCATCGAGTGTCTCTTCTGTTCTTGAATTCTGAATCATAAATTAAAGGCAATCCGGGGCTTTTCAAATTTGAGGTCTTCTGTCTTAAATGTTGCATGCACTTCACCATAAAATGCTATGATATTTTAGTTGCACTATTTTCTGAAGAATATCCAGTTTCACAATACTGCTGGAGATCAAGTAGTTTGGGATGAGAAAAGGAAGTTAGATATAGAGTATGGCATTGTGAACATTTGGACTTTTCCACGAGGTCTTGAACTTAATTTGAATGTAGGAAAGTTTTCTCCATATGTTCTACGTGGTTGTCAACAGTCTTTATTTGAAGATATGGTACACTGGGCCATAAGAACCCCAGAGGTAGGTTGGAATCAATTGTAATTATTTTAAGGATGTACAAGTAAGCAAAATGCACCCTTAACATGTGTATCTGAGTGGATGCCAGCAATTCATTCCTGTAATATTCCCCAGTCCAGTGGCTGAGATCTGAACATCATGGTTTGAAGTCATCTATGGGACTCTTATCTTCATTTAACCACCAAAGAATTAAGTTTCAGTGCTATTAGCTCATGCCTGTAATCTTATTTATTCAAGATACTGACATTCTCATTTCTAAGAATATTGGTCAGTTTAAAGCCTGAACTGGAAAAAAAATCTGTGAGACTCTTATCTCAACTGAAAACCAAAAAGCTAAGGTTATTCTATGGATAATTAGATAGAGTGCAAACAATGAAAAAACAGCCCGAGAACAGTGCAAAGATTCTGAATTGAAGCCCCAGGAATACCACTGAAATAAAAAAGAAATTAATGGGGGCTGGGAATATGGCTCAGTGCTAGAGTGCTTGCCTAGCTTGTGTGAAGTCCTGGGTTCAATTCTTGAGTACCACATAAGCAGAAAGTGCCAGAAATGTCTCTGTGGCACAAGTGATAGAGTGATAGCCTTAAGTAAAAGATGCTCAGGGACAGTGCCCAGGCTCTGAGTTCAAGCTCCATAACTGGCAAAAAAAGAAATTAGTTGTTCCTAATGATGATTTAGCATAATGTCATAAAATACAAATTGCATATTTATTAGCAGTTATCTAACACTATAACAAAGTACCCAAGGAAGCACTTTATGTCGCTGAAGGTTTCATTCTTCTCGCTTTGGATATTTCCATTCAATATTAATTGGCTTGCTACTTAGGAATCTTTGGTGAGAGGAACCATTGGATGATCCTGTGTGAAAAGAAGGTTCTCACCACATGACCAATGTAAGATAAGATGTGTGGTTTATGCATTATTTACAGTATACTGTTAAAACTTGAAAAATAATTCTTCCATTTTGCTCTTCACAAGTGCACAGATGAGTAGGAAAAATCATGAATTCAGGCAGGCTCCATAGGGGTGGCCAACAACATTTACTTTCTCAACATTAATCTCTAACTTTTTAAAGCTCTCACAATTTTCACTAGTTCAACAGACTAGACATCAAGATTATAGCACACAAGCCTTTGTGATAATATTATATGGAGCCTATAAATACATTTACATCCTGACTGGATTTATGTGCATAAAATACTATGCTTAATAATCCAACCCTATAAAACAATGGATTTTTGGGATGTTAGATAAAAATCTGAAGAGTTAATGATACATATCAAATTTCCATCAGCGTCCTCACTCTATCTGGAGTGAGAGTTGTGGTCCTGGATTCAGAAAATCCCCTCAGGACAGAAAGGCTACCTGTTGCTTTGATTGCACACCCTGCTCAGAAGATGGCATTACTAATGAGACAGGTAAATTCATGGCTGAGGGATAAATTCAGACTGTCTCCTAGAGTCTCCCACATCCATGCAAGTCAATACAAAGTCTTGAATTAGAATTCACAAATTGTTCCTTCACTTAGCAATTTAATTGCAAAAAAGCATGATAAAACTTGTTTAAAAAATCATGAGCTCTGAATTCTCAATAGGATTATTTTCCTTTCCTTTGTAAGCATGGTTATTCAAATTCCCAGTAATGTGAGTTTATCTGCTATCATATTAATTGCAAACCCTTGTTGAGGACAAGGTCTCCACGTTCTTCAAAATTACCTTAAAAATACAAAGAAAACACAGACTTGCACATCTTTATTTTCCTGTGCCCAGAACTGTTAATTCAGCAGAGTAAGTGCTTTCAGTTGTGTTTGGGGTAAGAAGTGGAAACAAGTGTTGAGCATAGCATGATTTTATAGCTTCAAAGATTAATTTGATTTTGTTTGCCATCATATTACAGGATCATAAGAGAGACAAATATACTGCAAGGAAGGTTCACAGTGCTCTTATATATATTGCACAGAGACATAGAGGGAAATGCAAGCTTTACTATCCATGACTTGGAATGAGGCATTTAAGTTGTGCACACAGATTCCGGATTATTATGGCAGCAGGAACAGGTGGAGAAAATAATTGTGAAGTTATTAGAAATGCCAAGAAATAATAAGTGTGATATCACTCAAGTAAAAATGTTTCAATCAGACTAAAAAAGAGAGAGAACATAGAAGGAGTGTGTGAATATGATAAAGATATAAAAATTATACAGAACATGTCTGGTAATACTTACTTTGTGCTAATAAGTATTGACATGTCAGAATTATCCCAGTGTAGAGATTTCCTAATTTCCATTTAAGTATTGGAAAGGGACACATGGTTATTTTAATTCCTCACTAGATATGGAACTGTGTATGAAGTGTCCAGATCATCAGTATGCCAACACAGAGAAAAACCAGTGCCTCCCAAGAGGTGCACATTTCCTGGCTTATGGGGACCCCTTAGGGATGGCTTTGGCCTGAATGGCTCTTTCTTTATCTACACTCACAACAGTTTTTCTTGGGGTCTTTGTGAAACACAAGAACACTCCCATTGGGGGCTGGGAAGGTGGCTCAGTGGTAGAGTGCTTGCCTTGCATGCCTGAGGCCCTGGGTTCCATTCCTCAGCACCACGTAAGCAAAAAGAAAAAAGCCGGAAGTGGCGCTGTGGCTCAAGTGGTAGAGTGCTAGTCTTGAGCTAAAGAGCTGAGGGACAGTGCTCAGATGCAGAGTTCAGGCCCCACGACCAGACACACAACAAAGAAAGAACACTCCCATTGTCAAGGCTAATAATCAAGCTCTCAGCTACATCCTACTCATCTCCCTCATCTTCTGCTTCCTCTGTTCCTTGCTCTTCATTGGCCGTCCCAACACAGCCACCTGCATTCTAGAGCAGACCACATTTGGAGTTGTGTTCACTGTAGCTGTTTCTACTGTCTTGGCCAAAACTGTAACTGTGGTTCTGGCCTTCAAGGTCACTTCTCCAGGGAGAAGGATGAGGTGGCTGCTGCTATCCGGGGCTCCTAACTTCATCATCCCCATCTGCACCCTGATCCAGGTGACTCTTTGTGGAATCTGGCTGGGAACCTCTGTTCCCTTCGTGGACACAGAAGCACACTCTGAACACGACCACATTATCATCCTGTGCAACAGGGGCTCCTTTGTCCCCTTCTAGTGTCCTGGGATACCTGGTCTTCCTTGTTCTGGTCAGCTTCACTTTGGCTTTCCTGGCTAGGAACCTGCCTGACACCTTCAATGAGGCCAAGTTTCTGGCCTTCAGCATGCTAGTGTTCTGCACTGTCTGGCTCATTTTTCAGCCTGTCTACCACAGTGCCAAGGGGAGTTCATGTTGGTTATTGAGTTCTTCTCCATCTTGGCGTCTAGTGCTGGACTATTGGGCTGCATCTTTGCACCCAAGTGCTACATCATCTTGTTAAGACCAGATAGAAACCTTCTGCATGGCTTCAGGGAGAAAACACCTACTGAGAGAAATAGGCCCTCTTAAGATTAAATTCACATATTTGATCAGATCTATTGCATTTTAAAATCAGATATTAGTTTATATTCTTAGAATCACTTCAATAGGTGACACTCATTTTTTCTTTCTTTTAATATTTTTATTGTAATGGTGATGAACTCTAGTGGTTACAATTACATAGGTAAGGTAATGTTACCCTCTCCCTCATTTTCTCCCCCTTACTCCTACCTACTCCCTTCTCTCCCAATTATAGAGTTCATTTCTAACATAGTGCTCAACTTAGTATCATCTTTTGTCTTGATGTTTCTGTGATTCCATTCCCCTTCCATGCATTGGAATTACTTATTTACAAGACAAGTTTATAGAAAACTAAAGTAGAAAAAGAGATAGAAATAACTGTATGCAAAACAAAATAAAACCTCTTATCACAAATTCTTGGAGTTCATGTTGATATACTTCATTATATATTGTCGTATGCAGTTTGTAATTGGGCTATTGTGATCCCCTGTTAAGAATATCATAGACATAGTCTAGTTGTTGCAAATGATGGGAATCATGGGAATTTTCTCTGGATGTGGCTTAATATAATTTTTCCAGATCTTTCCATTTCCTTATAAACGGGGCTATGTCATTCTTTCTGACAGAAGCATAGAACTCCATTGTATATGTTTGCCACATCTTCTTGATCCATTCATCTACTAAGAAGCATTTTTGTTGGTTCCATATCTTAGCTGGTAGTTTCAGTGTCGCTTTCTTTGTGGTCATTTGAATAAATGCCAATAAGTTGGATTGCTGGTCATAGGGAAACTCTATGTTAGTCTTTTGGGGAACTTCCATATTGCTTTCCAGAGTGGCTGAACAAGTTTATACTCCCACTAATAATGTAGTAGCATTCCCTGTTAGCCACATCCCCACTCGCATCTGTTCTTAGATTTCTTGAAAATTGCTATTCTGACTGGGGTAATGTGGAATCTCAATGATTTTTTGATATGCTTGTCTTTTATGGCCAGATATATTAAGCATCTCTTTTTGTGTCTACTGGCCATTTATTTACACTTTAGAGAGGTTTTCCTTCAAATCTTTTGTCTGTTTATGGGGTGGTTGTTTCTGTAGGGATTAGTTTTTTGGGGATTTATTTTTTTTAGCTCTAACTGTATTTTAGACATAAGACACTTGAGTGGTGTATGGCTAATGAATATCTTTTCTCATTCTGTAGTGTTTCTATTTATCTGGCTAGCTATGTTTTTTACCATGAAGAAGTTCTGCAGTTTAATGCAATCCCACTTATACAACCTTTCTTTGATTTGGTGTGTTACTGGGCCTTTATAAAAAAGTTTTGACTGGTTCCAGGAACCCAAGTGTTTGCTCTATTATTTTTGTAATATTTTCAGGTGTCTGCTATTATCTCGAGATCTTTGATGGATTTGGAAATGATTCTGGTGCAGCATAGTATAGAAGGACCTAACTTCAGATTTCTCCCAGCATCATTTCTTGAAATAGAATACAACCCACAAATTCATATGGAACAATAAAAGACCCCAAATAGCAAAAACAATCCTTAATAGAAAGAACAGTGCTTGAGGAACATCAATACCAAATTTCAAACTCTACAACAAAGCAATAGTCATCAAAAGAGCTTGGTACTGGCACAAAAACAGACCTCAGGACCAAAGGAATAGAACTGAATACCCAGAAATGAACCCCCAGACCTAGAGCCACCTAATCTTTGATAAGGGAGCTAAAAAATTAGAATCGAAGAAAGACAGCCTCTTCAGTAAATAGTGCTGGCAAAATTGGTTAAATACATGTAGAAAATTTAAGCTAGATCCTTATATATCACACTACACCAACTCCAAACAGATCAAAGACCTCGAAGTCAAAGCAGACACCATGAAAGCATTACAAGAAGGAATAGGAGAAACTCTAGGTACAGGCCAAGATTTTCTTAATAGAAACCCAGAAACACAAAAAATCAAAGAAAGGTTGGACAAATGGGATTGCATGAGCTTCTGCATGGCAAAAGACATAGCTAGCAAGATCAATAGGAAGCCCACGGATTGTGAGAAGATCTTCAATAGCCATATAATGGACAAGGGTCTAATATCTAAAATATACTTAGAACTCAAAAACTTAAATACCCCAACAACAAATCCTCAAAGAAAAAACTGCCCAATAAATAAATGGGCTAAAGACTTACAGAGAAACTTCTCTGAAGAGGAAATAAGAATGGCCAATAGACACATGAAGAAATGCTCAACTTATCTAGCCATAAATAAATGCAAATCAAAAGAACATTGAGATTCCACCTCACCCCAGTTATATAATCAGGACCTCTAATCACAACAGATGCTGGAGGGTATGTGGCCAGAAGGGAACCTTACTGCATTGTTGATGGGAGTGTAGACTTGTTCAACCACTTTGGAAAGTAGTATCCATGTTCCTCAAAAGACTCCACCTAGATATCCCCTATGACGCAGCAATCCCACTTTTGGGCATTTACCCAACTGATCATAGACAAGGCCATACTAAATCTACCAGCACAGTATGTTTATCACAGCATTATTTACCATAGCTAAGATGTGGAACCAACCCAGATGCCTCTCAGTAGATGAATGGATCAAGAAAATATGTCATATATATATATATATATATATATATATATATATATATATATATATATATATATATATATGGGCATATACAGATAGATAGATCGATCGATAGATAGATAGATAGATAGATAGATAGATAGATAGATAGATAGATAGATAGATAGATAGATAGACAGATAGATAGATAGATAGATAGATAGATAGATAGGTAGATAGGTAGATAGATAGATAGATAGATAGATAGGTAGATAGATAGATAGATAGATAGATAGATAGATAGATAGATAGATAGATAGATAGATAGATAGATAGATAGATAGATAGAGAGATAGAGAGATAGATTAGATAGATAGATAGATAGATAGATAGATAGATAGATAGATAGATAGATAGATAGATAGATAGATAGATAGATAGATAGATAGATAGATAGATAGATAGATAGATAGATAGATATAATGGAATTCTATACCTCCAAGAGAAAGTATAACATTGCACCGGGGCTGGGAAGGTGGCTCAGTGGTGGAGCGCTTGCCTTTGATGCATGAGGCCCTGGGTTTGATTCATCAGCACCACATAAGCAAAAAGAAAAAAAAGCCAGAAGTGGCTCTGTGGCTCAAGTGGTAGAGTGCTAGCCTTGAGCTGAAGAACTGAGGGACAGTGCCCAGGCCCAGAGTTCAGGCCCCACGACTGGACTCCTCCCCCCCCCCCCAAAAAAAAAAAGAATAACATTGCACCATTTGGTAGGAAATGGAAAAACTTGGAAAAATTATATTAAGTGAAGTAAGTCAGGTCCAAAGAAACATAGGTTCCATGGTTTCCCTTAGTTGCAATAACTAGTACATTTGTAAGACAAGCAGAATAGGCCAAAAGCTCTGTACATATGACCATATATGATGATATTAAGCGAGATGAACCCCAAGATAGGGACACAATTTTCTCTTTTTCTTTCTTGCTATTGTTTCTAACATATTTATAATGTACCATGTGATTTTTTGATTGCTTTGTATGTTCTCCCCCCATGGTATAACCCCTGTTTTCACTGTATTTGATGTCGGTGCCGTGCGTCTTATATATACACTTCTCTAATTCAGGGAGGAGAAATGAAAAACAAATGCTTAAATAAGGATACTGGTTCACCCATCGTAACAATACACCCATAGTACAAGACACATGTTGAAAATGAACTTTTCACCTTTGGCGGGGGGTGGGGGGGTTGTGGTAATGTTGAGGTGGGAGCGAAAGTATTGTGGGGGAAAACAAAGGAGGAGGCAAGTATGTATTGATGATAAACTCTAGGGAGGAAGCCAGAGACAAAATGTTGTTAGTAGTTGTATCCTTTTCTGAAAGGATGCCCTTTCCATGTCATGAGAATGACTTGTCACAGAGTTAGTCTGTGAGCTGCAGCCTCATCCAGAGCTGAAAATGATACCCACCATTCTATGTTTTCTTCTTCCTATAGAAAAACACCCAAACCTCAGGGCTCTGTGGCACATCACAAAAGTTATGGCCGCTAGTGCTTGCCCATGACCAACACACACACACACAAACACACACACACACACACACACACACACACACACACACACACACACACACCCCAACATGCTGAAGAAAATTATCCTCCCTTGAAACCAATGCACTCTTACTTTCTGAGTTGGTCCTGTGGTATGAAGTTCAAACTGGAGTTGAGAATTTCATCCTGTCTAGATGAGTCCATGAGGACTTCACACCTACTGAACTCTTCAGTATTTCTAGTGTTAAAGAGAATTCTCTATTTCCTGAAGCCCAGCAGAGCTTGGGTTTTCCCGATAAATCTCAGTAAACTATTCTCAGTGCTAGAAATAACGCTATTACACTGAGGGTGCTCCATATATATGGACAACCAAACCCAGATAACTCTTTATGACTAGAGTCTTCTCAGTCTGATCTCAGCTATCCTTGCTCTGTATATAACTAGGTTAAGCTATTCCTTCCAGATAGAATCTGGTGTCCTCTTCATGAAAATGTCTTTGTTTCTTGCCTCAGATAACTGAAACTATATACAGAGAATATTGTACTTATAAGGAAATGGCACAGAAAAGTTTCCTTAGCTGTGGACAGCACATGCCATAGGACCAGCCTAAGCCAGCACCACCACTGCTTGTGAAATGAGGTTCTGACATTAGCCAAAAAGTGTGCTTCTCTGAGCACATACTTCACAGGCCTATTCCTTATGTCCTACCTGCAGGTAAAGAGTTTCATGGTATTAGAATTGGCACTCACCTTTTGAACAGATGGTTCAATATGGTCTGGGTGTTAACTAGCTTATGGTAGGTATACAGAAAGGGTGGGCTGTGAAGTCAAGTTCTAGAACACCTTGTAAAAGACTTAGCCCTATAAAGGTAACAGTGCCAATGTGTTGCACTGTGATATCTTAATGGCATCAGGGAAGACAAACTATACATACAATAATTCTAGGGGCATAGAGATACTCCATCTTTCACTCAAATAGCACATAAAATCTTTGTTGTACTATTCATTTGGAGCAGAAATGCCCTAGCTTTCCCATTAGTTTATGTGGACCATGTGCAACTATAATTCAATTCAATATCCTCTTAATTCTTACAAACACTTAATGGACACATACTTCACCTTAGAAGGTTCCTCTTTTATTGTTATGGAAAAGGTGATGTACAGATGCCTAACTGTTAAGTAAGTCAGGTAATGAATACATTTCTTTATGAACAGCATCAACCCTACCCTTTCTTTCTCAATTTTTCCATCCCATTCATGCCCACAAGTTGTATAGTTCATTTTCAAAATACTGTCTAGTGATTATCCCTGCTGCATTTTGTCGTACAATTTCTATACTCCCTTTTTACACTCCTCAAAAGAGATAAACTTACATACAAGACAAAATGTACAGAAAATAAAAACAAGACAAACAAAACATAAACAAAATAACAAAATCTTCATTTCCAAGTCTTTGAGTTCATTTCTATAAATATCATTTTATATGATCATATGCACATCGCTTATTGGGCATCGATGACCGTCTTTAGAATATCCTCCCTGGGTCTCACAGTGTGAATGATTGGAGTCCAGTATAATTTATCATGTTTTTTGTGTATTTTTTGTCTTTTATCATCCAGCATGTTTACTTGTTGATTTATATAAATATTTTAGTTAGAAAAGAGGAGGGAAACCATCCAACCTATGTTTCTGTGGGTCTGGATTACTTTACTTAATATAATTTTTTCCACATCTTTACATTTCCTTCTGAATGGCACAGTATTATTCTGACTTATGGAAGCGAATAATTCCATTGTGTCCTTTCTTGATACATTTTTCTTTTGTGGGGCTTTACTGAGTCCTGGAAGCAACGGCTAGCTGGAGAGACAGTGAGAGAGAGAGCGAGAGAGAGAGAGAGCGAGCGAGAGAGAGAGAGAGAGAGAGAGAGAGAGAGAGAGAGAGAGAGAGAGAGAGAGAGAGAGAGAGAGATAGCCAGCCATATTGCCCCTGGGTGTAAAGACCCCACATGTGTACATACAAGGCTATCCCATGTGCTGATTAAATGCTTCCTCTCACAGAGCTTCTTTAGGAACACACTTGCAGCCATCTTCCCTGGACACCGTGGCAGGTATCCTAGGATACCCTATATTGTGAATGATCTTTGTTTTGCAAAACCCTGGTATTAAAGAGCTAAAACTTGAGATAAAGGACTACAATATGGATAAAAAATGGAACATTTTGTTTAGCTAGTAACTTCCTGATTAAAACTCCAAATAGCTCAATAAATAAGAGCAAGAATTAACAACTGGGTTTATATCAAACTAAAAACCTTTAGCACAACAAAGTAAACAATCAGTAGATCAGGAACATTGTTGCTTCCTTAGGCAACAGTAAATGGATTCATTTGTGGAGACCTCTGTTTATGGAATCTGGACTGCTTGAATCAACCAGCAATGTTCTGTAGCTGTCTTGGATAATTGGCCTGTGAATTTATCATATGGGCTTTGATTGACATCTCACTGGCACAGATTTTTTTTGGCCATTTCATCATGCACCTGAAATTGCATATTCTGATGCAATCCATTTGCATCATCACAAATGGCTTTAATGCAAATAGTTCCTTGACACAGTTGTTAGACTAAATACATCAAAAACACTACATCCCTATCTGTGGTCCAGAAGGAAATCACATCACCTAGGAGGAAGAAGGAGAATGTGCAAACATGTTTTCCAACTCATGTTTTTCTCTAAATGCATGGCCACAGATGCAGAGCCCTAGGGAAGTTTTACCCATTCTTCCTGAGGATTCACAGAGGCTTTGATGAAAGGTGGGCCATAGTATACCTCTCTGTCAATAAAAAGACATACAGACACCAATAAAAAGAATTATGAATATATATACTTGACAGCCAGAATTTCACCTTGGCAAGTGCGTCAAAGATGAGCCTTGTTGATATTCACACTTGTTCTTCTCCAGCTTCACTTCTTGGTCAGATCCGGGGGTGGCACTGGCTGATTTTCTACTATGAAGAAAAGAGCACACATGGATGGAGATATGATGATTGCTGGGTTTTTCCCTCTCTACACTTTGGGAACAGATCACAGTCACAGTGATGATTCTGGAGATGAATAAACAAGCCATAAGTAACTCATCATTGCATTTCCATTTACTGATCTGTCCTCAGGATGGGCAATTGGAACTCAAGTGCACACTTGAATGCTTGTAGGGCTAATGGGCAGCAAAGATGGCACTGAGAGGGAGTTGAGTGGGCAGAGCCCGATTTTCTTTATGTTCAGTACATAACCAGCCCGTGGAAGCTAAGGTGCATGATAAGGTGTGACTTTTACAATGACTGGTTCCTTCTCTTCCCCTCCCATGCCACCCAGTCTCTTTTGCTTTAAAAAGTGCTTGCTGTGTGTTAATAAACGAGTTTTCCTGCTTGACAACACCCCGCTGGGTCTGATTGTCTCCCAGTCTAAGGGAGGCTGGGGAATGGGCCAGCACCTGCACTTACCTCTCCTGGGACCCTGTCCATCTTCTGTGGAGCCCAACGTAGGGCTCAAAATTAAAAGATGCCAGCCGAGGCTAAGCAGTCTCTCAGGGTAAGTGAAACCTTTAGGATGGGTAATGCTATTTCACAGAAGAAGGAGGAGGAGGCAACATTAGGCCTAGAGGGAGTAAAGGAGGACTTGGGAAGTGAGAAGGAAAAGGAATGGGTCAAATTTGACTGAGAATGCACTGAAACATGCAAAGTGGAAGTCAAAATGAGTGTAAAAGTTACCCCCTCTGACTCTGGTGCCCCTGACGGTCCTAGGCTCCCTCCCTATTCCCTCAATTGGGAGCTCTACTTGACCTGTGAGAGGGACCTGCAAGACCTGGAACCCTACCAACTTTCCATAGAGGGGCTGAGGGCTGGGGAAGTTACCTACTCGGAGGCCCGCCCTTTAAGGGAAATGCCACTAGGGAGCCCAGACCTTAGGACACAGGATTTGCTTCCCAAAACATATCAGGTCAATCTAACACCAGGAGCTAACAGACCCTTGGAATGGTACCCATGGGAAGCTAAGGATCTTAAAGAGCTCCTCAAGGCAGTGGCAGAGAATGGCCGGAATTCTCCCTAGGCCCAGACCCTATTACAGGACATGGCTTATCACCAGTGTGTCCCTAAGGACTGGCTAGATGTGGCCTAATCTGTCTTCACCAGTTCTCGGTTTATTAAATGGTATGCTTTCTTTAAGGCGGAATGCAGAGTGTGGGAGGAGAATAACCAACAGGCTCAATCTGCGATACCTATTACTCATACCATGTTAACAGGAAGGGGTAAGGGTATTCCACTGGCTTCTAACAGGCTGCTATACCTGGCCTGTACCGTGACCAGATGAGGCAGGCTGGACTTGCTGTGTGGTACAAACTGGATGATGGGCCTACTAAGTGCCCCATAGCAGGAGTGAGACAAAAACCTGGTGAGCCTCTAGCTGAGTTTGTAGACCAAGTCCAACAGAGTATTAACTGCAAGCTGCCAGTAGCGAACCTCTGAGATCAGATTGTAAAGCTGCTGGCCGGGGAGGAGGGGGCAAACCGCCCTTTACACGCTGTCCCAGGTGCAGGAAGGGATGGAAAAAGGATTGTCAATCCAAGTTGAATTTAGATGGGAAAACTTTAACCTGGGGGAGGGTCATCCTCCAGCCCCATTAACTCAAGGAGTAAACCCCTCTGCTGTGAGGCCCAGGCAGCCTCATGGCAGAACGACCCAGGCCTATTGGACCGTCCTCCTGGTGGAAGGATTCCACCCTAAAATGAGTATTCTCATAGGTGGCAAGAGGTTTTACTGGTTAATTGACATGGGGGCAGATTAAACCATACTCAGTAAGGAGGACGTGCCCTTGGACTGGAAGCTTACACCCGGGCCCTTGATATTGGGGAGAGGGGGCAAATCCCTGACCAAAGAGATGGTTGCTCTTATGAAATGGTCTAGCCCAGATGGAGAACAGGGAAAGATACGCCCTTTAGTGGCAATAAAATCTCACTTCCAATTTACTTGGGCAAGACATGTTAAGACAAATGGATGCCTTGGTCACCCGAGACCATCAAGCATCCTATGAAGATATTCTGGATGGGGAAGAAGCACAAAGGCTTAAATAGCAACTAGAGGGAGTTAAGGAAAAGGATTTTTTTAACTTTCATAATTACAGAGAAGGACATAGGGGACCTGCTCTGATGCACCCCAATCCTAAAGGCCACTGCTCCCTGAGTACCTCCCATTAGGAGGAAACTGGGAAACCCTAACTGGGTGGAGCAGTGGCCATTGACCAAACTTAAACTTGAAGTCCTCCATCTTTTGGGGGAGGAACAGATAAACCTTGGGCACATAAACCCTTCTATGAGTCCTTGGAACACACCTCTATTTGTTATTCAAAAAACCTGCCGGGCTTGGCATATGCTCAAAGATCTACATAAGGTAAATGAAAGGATGGAGCTAGTAGGAACGCCCCTAAGAGGCATGCCCTGGACTACCGTTATACCTTCAGAATGTACCTTGGTTGCAATTGATATTAAAGATTTTTTTATATCTCCCTGCATTCAGATGACTACGAGGAGTTTGCTTTCTCCATCTCTTCTCAATTTTTCCCAGCCTGATCGGAGGTTTGAATGGACGGTACTGCCACAGGGAATGTCCAATAACCCAGGATTTTGCCAACAATACTTGGCCACACTTTTAGGGCCTGTGCTTGATTCAGATACCTCCCTTGCCTATTCCTACATGGATGATATAATTCTGGGGGCACCAAGACCTGGTTCTCACCATAGGAAAAAAAAAAGTGGGGGGTGTTACTATAGCCCTCAGTAAAATTCAAAAGGTATCTCCTTTTCAGGTGCTCAGGACCCACCTTACATTTACTCAGGTAGGCCTCCTTAAGCCTTTGCTGGATATTCCAGCCTCTCTGACCTTAACCCAACTTCAGAGTCTTTTAGGGGAAATCAATTGGCTGTTGCCATAGGTTCCCGTCCCTAATGATAGTCTTCTGCCCTTATTTGCCCTACTGAAAACAGAATGACCCAAGAAGTTATTACAATTACAAACAGCCGTCGGGATATATTTTTGCAGTTGCAAAAAGCTCTGGATGAAGTTTCCCTGAGGAGGTATTCTATTTTTGAGCCCATTTCCCTTTGGTTGTTTGCAGGTGTCACCTTAATTTCTGCAGTTTTAACTCAAAGGGGGGAGCCATTAGAGTGAGTTCACACTCCCCTGTGGGGCACACCTCGGGTGTACTCTCAGGCAGGCCAACTTGCAGATGCTATCCTCAAGGGAAGGACCCAAGCCCAAAGGCATTATGGCCTCGACCCTCACTCCATTCTTTTTCCTTTTTGGATGGCAGACATTGAGTGGCTCATCCGAGCCAATGCTCGTCTTGATCTCTCCTTGGATGGGTTTCTAGGCCAAATTGACTGCCATTATGGGCCATCCAAATGTACTGTCATGTTATGGCTACTTCCCCTCAAAATGCCTTCTATACTTTCTCCTACGCCTATTCCTGCCACCCTCCATGTTTTTACTGATGGAGGTAAAGCAGGCTCTGTGTATTCAGTCTTTGAGGAGCAACAAAAGACCCCAAGCCAACAAACATTTCAACCTTGTCAAGGGTCAGCACAATATAAAGCAATGCTGGCCATAATTATGGCCTTTCAGGACATGAAAAAACCCTTTAACTTGTATTCTGATAGTCTATAAATGATTAATTTGTTGCCCCATATTCCCCAGACACATATTAAGCTGTATGAAAACCCCATTACCCCTCTTATGGTTATTCTTAAGGACCTATTAGAAGGGTGGGGATCCCCTATTCATATTCAATATTTGAGAGGGCATTCAAAACGTCCTGGGTTTTATTCCTAGGCAATAATTGGGTGAACCAGTTAGCTACTGGCCCACAAGCATTAACGCTACAAGAGTCTACCTGTGTGCATGATTTAACCCATATTAATTGGAGAGGTCTTCAGCATAGATTTCCTCAGATTCTTGTAAAGGACTTCAAAAGGATAGTACATTCCTGTAAAACATGCCAGCCCTTCTTAAAAGTACCCTCATTCCAACCACCAAGGGTAAATCCCAGAGGCCTTAAACCTAACGTCCTCTGGCAAATGGATGTTACTCATTTCATAGCCTTTGGTAAGTTTAAATATATCTTTGTCTCTATAGATACCTATTCAGGAGCATGCTAGGCCACCGCACATACAGGAGAAAGAACTAAACATTCACAAGCACATTTTCTTCAATGCTTTGCCACCTTTGGTCTACCAGCACAAGTTAAAACTGATAATGGACCGTTTTATTAGTAAAGCAATGTAAGAGTTCTTTGATAAATAGCATATTACTCATACTACAGGAAATCCCTATAATCCCCAAGGCCAAGCAATTGTAGAAAGAAATCACCAGTGTCCTAAGGAGAAATTATTAAAACAAAATAGGGGAGTTAGCCCCCATATACAGTTACAGATAGCTTTGTTTACCATTAACATTTTAAATTTTTCAAAAGGGACAACTGAATCCAGATTTCAGAAGCACTGGGGACAATTAAACCATAAGCCCCAAGTGAAAGTCAGGTGGCAGGATCCCCTGACACAACAATGGAGAGGACCCGACCCACTAGGGGATTTGGATGCATTTTTTTCCCATATGGGAGACAGCCCCCATTTGGATCCCTGCTAGGAACCTTAAGTTTTTACCCATTTCCCCAGGCGGGGAAGTTGGCTCAGTGGTAGAGCGCTGGCCTTACCCATTTCCTCTATACAGGAGGATGCCCAAGGATAAACTAACCAACAAGGAAAGAAAAACGGCTATGGTGGCCAAGGCTTGTGTTTAAAAGAGGAAAAGCCAGAAAGATAATTACCTACCATCCCCAAGGGAAATCAACCCTTGAGAAGCTCTTGTGTTCTCTAACAATGGTGATACTCCGGCTGTTGGCTGTCCTGACCCTCGCAGTCCTGGCAATGGCCCTACGGAATCTGCATCAACCCCAATGGGTGACCTGAGCAGTGATCAGAGCTGGCAATGCAGAAATCATTAAATAACTTGCCTTTAGATCTTTTTCAAACCCACAGGCAAATAGCTGGATTAGAACAAGCCCCCCGCCCCCCAGGACTCTGAAGTGGCAAGGCCACTATCCCATCCCTGACTAATGTTAAAGGACTGCTAATGACATTTCTTGGCCTGGTAATGCATTTGCTGATCGTTTTTCTATGCCTTCCTTGCATTATACGTGCACTGCAAAACTCTTATGAGCTTAGCCAGCCAGTTACATAAGATCAAGCTCCAAGTGAGTGAAATTCCCCCGAGAAGAATCATAGTCAGAGACTGGTAAGAGGGGCTGTCAGTCTGACCAACCTAACACAGGGCCTTCAGCTTCACTCTGAAGTTCTCGATGACTGGTAAGGCAGACAAGGTGATCCATCCAACCTAAGACAGGTGGGTTTGCTTCTTTAAGCAAAGACAGGAGATATATTGGGAGCCAACAGTAAAGCTCAAAGGTCATCTTGACCCCTGTGCTTCTGAAAGTCACATACAAGGAACTGGATTACTTAAAAGACACCAGGTGCCCAGGATTGCTTTCTATGTCTGCATAGTTTGTTTTAAATTTTCTTTGTATTTCTGACCTATAGTAGAATGGTCTGAGTGCGGGAGCCCACGAGGATGCATCATGCCGCATGTGTGGAACTCACAATACCCAGGCTACTCCCATGTTCTAAAGAGGACAACCTTACAAGATACTGACTTTTATATATGCCCAGGAATTAATCTGCTTCAGACATTTCTAACTGAAGCGGGGCTGATGTTTATTACTGTGCTAAGTGGGGATGTAAGGTAACTGGGACAGGCTCTTGGATCATGCACAGGGACACTCCATATCCTTGTCTGGTGAATCTTGCCCCCCCCCAGACTTACCTCGAACCCCCTGCATGGCCAATGCTATTTTTACCAATGTAATCATGTTAACATAACTTTACAGAGGAGGGAAAAGGATAACTAACTGGGAGATGGGTCTGCCATTAAAACAAAAAAGAGGGAATCTGTACAGCACATGGGCAACAAAGATGGCACTGAGAGGGAGTTGAGGGGGCAGAGCCCAATTTGCTTTACTTTCAGTGCATAACCAGCCCATGGAAGCTTAGGTACATGATAAGGTGTGACCTTTACAGTGATTGGTTCCTTCCCCTCACCTCCTTTGCCACCAGGTCTTTTATGCTTTAAAAAGTGCTTGCTGTGTGTTAATTAACAAGTTTTCCTGCTTGACTTGACTCCCTGCAGCATCTGATTGTCTCCCTGGCTAAGGGAGGCTAGGGAATGGGTGAGCAGCTGCACTTACCTTTCCTCTGACCCCGTCCATCTTTTGTGGGATGGATGAAGACCAGACAATTGATCTCTGTATTCTCTATCCTGACATCCCATCCTTTTGCAAGAAAACCTCAGGTTCATTATTTTATCTCGCATCTACTTTTGAGTGGTTTTCTGCCTACTAGTAGGAGAGAAATCTAGTTTCCTTCCAAGTATATTCTCCTTTCCATGATGGTAAACTCTTAGTGATATTTACTTCAGTTTTATCCACTTTTTGATTTTAGAGAACCTCCTCTTTGCTTGATTGATTATTGCTACTGTGTTTTCACATTCTATTTCCTTTTCTTTTTGAATTTAAATTTTATCATAAAGATGATAATAGAGAAGTTATAGTTACATAAGTCAGGTAAGGAATACATTTCTTTTTGAATAGTGTTACTCCTCCCCTTGTTTCTTCCCACTTCTTGACCTCTTGACTCTCCACCCCCTCCAAGGTGTAAAATTCATTTCCAACAAAGTGTCTAGTATGTATCTTTGTTAAATTGGCTCACCCTTTGTCCCACTGTTTCTACTTGATTATTTCATTCCTTTTACTAACGTTAGGTTTATTAGTTCTAGTTCCTTGAGTTGCAATATAGATTCTCTAATTCAGTTTGTACTTGATTTAAGCAGAAGTTTTTTTTTGTTTTTTTGTTTTTTTTTTTTTACCATTTCCTACATTTTCTATAGCCATAGGTGTTTTTTTTCATTTTCTTTTATCTTTATTATTTTATTTTCAATTTTTAAAAATCATATTGTAAAGATGATGTACAAAGGGGTTAAATAATTCAGCTAGTGAGTATATTTCTTTTTGAACAGTGTCAATCCCTCCCTCATTCTCTCTCAGTTTCTCCCATCCCAACTACTCTCCCTGACAAGGAATATCTGCCATAGTGTCTAATGGATATCATTGCTGAATTGTTTCACTTTTTGTCCTACCCTTTCTGTGTTTCCCATTCGCTTCCCCAAATTAGATAATCTTATATGCAAAACAAAAACGTGAGAAAAAAGGATTAAACCAAAGAAAAAGGGAAAGGGAAAAAAGAAAACACAGGAAAAAGAAGAACAGAAAAGAGCACAATAAAAAATGACCTTGTTTTTAGTTCCTTGAGATGCAGTGCAGGTGCTTTAGGTAATGATAGGTTCTCTTGATTTTTAGGAAAGGTTATTGTTTCCTTTTATTCCCCTTTTTCTATACACATATGGTTTTTATTTTCATTTGTTCCAAGGATCAGTTTATTTCTTGAAATTTGCCTTGAAAAACAATTCACATTATCATGCATTAATCATTTAATTAAATTGAATACTTTAAATTGAATACTTAATTTTCGTTGATGAATAATTCATGTATTTTTCATGTTATGTGCTTACTTTCCTTGTTAATTTCTATCCTTACTATAGTGTGTCTGCATATATGCTCAATATACTTTCAGGATTTTTAATATCTGGATGGCTTTGTGTCCCATCCCATGATTGTTTGTTTACAGAGAAATTTTACTCAGAAGTTGAATGAAGTGTTATGTTGGTGTATGTGAGGATCTTCTGATCAAGTGTGAAATTTAACTCTGATGCTTCCCTGTTGATTTTGTCTGAATGATCCCTCCATAAAATCTTCAGCTATTATTATATTGAGGACTATCAAAGTCTGTAGTTTAGTGATTGTATGGTATGTAAATATATATTTTGAATTTCTATTTCATCTTGTAAATTTGATACCTTCATTGTTACATTACAAAAATGTCATTTCATTACTTTTATTAAAGTCTATTGGATATAATATATTATAGATACTCCTACTTTCTTTTATATTTCATTTGTATTTATTGACCGCCCTTATACTCACTGAGGGTCACTGATGGTGAGATGAATTTCTTGGCTTCAACCTATCCTTTGGCCTTGAGTTTTTATTCATTCAGCCATTTTAGAATTCACATTTACATTTGCATTTACATTTGCAGTCATTGTTGACAGGTCACAGCTCCTTATTGCCGATATGTTATTTGTTCTCTATGTTAATTGAAACTTCTTCCACTCTTTCTCTCTTTATAGAGACTTCAGTGGTTATGAAGGAAGTTCAATAGTAGGGTCTTTTGATTTCTGGATTACGAGCTTTCATTTTTCTGTTATATATTTTCTGGTAATTACTGAACTGAAAATAGATGACAGGAAGCTATTTTGGAATAAGAACTATCTGGGGTGAAGAGGATGAAATAAAAAGAGACAATAAACATAAAAGTAATAGAGGGCCATGATCAAAGTCCATACATTTATGTTCAGAAATGTTTAATGAAATCTTTTCATTTAATTATTAATTAAATCTTTTCAGTTAATATATTAAGATGAAATGTTAAAGACAAACAGGAACTGCACCTGCATTGTGTCCCTCTTATCATTTGTAATATTGGATATCCAATTTTATATTCTACAGTGATTATAAGATATAAATATATTAATATTTTTCCCTCTGCATAAGATTTGTGTACAATTTCTCTAGCATATTTACAATGTTAGAGCATTTTCAACTAGTTTTACAGCCACTTCGACTAGTAAGTTTTATACATTCTGCAATATTTTTATTGTTCATCAATGGTTCAATATTTTGAACAGAATGCTTTTCTGTTAATTATGTAAAAATAAGTGTATATTTTTGTATATGTTGGTTGTTATACCCTATAAACATTTAACATTTCCCATTTTATAACTTCTTCAAACTGCTGTCTATCTCATTCTGATTTTCTTACAAAGTGGCTGTATTACATGGGCATTAAATTTGGGAGACAAATAGAGTACTTTTTTTGTGGAACAGGGTGTATATTCTTCTAACTGTACTTGTCTGTGAATATCTTTACCCTTCACTTCTAAAGGATGTCTTTTCTGGCAACAGTAATCTTGGTACACAATTTATCCATTTTTCCCTAATATTCTAAAGATTTTCTGCCATGCTCTCCAGGATTCTATGGACTCTATTGACGAGTCAGCCATTAGGAAAACAGAGGAATACCTATTTGTTATTGATTCCATTTATAGCTTCTGTACATGAGTAGATGTTGTGGTCAAACATTTGATTAAGCTTTCATCTCTAGATATCTCATATTTGTATCATTGTCTACATTAAGAAATTTAAATTCTGCCATTTCTTCTTAGAAAAAGCATTTTAACTTTTTGTCATTCTCAACCATTTACTAAATCCTCAAAACACTAATATATGCTTTTTCAAATAGTGTTATCAGCTTTTGACCAATCATTTTCCACATGTCTTCATTCTTGCTTTCAGGTTCCTCCTAAATATGTGTATGTTCAATTAGACTTTATTCAAGCTTACTATTTTTTTCTGTTTATAAACATCATTAACATGATAGGCTTCCAATTTGAAATTTCAAATATGTGTACACCATATGTTAAAGTTAATCCTCACATTTGTATTTCTGCCTTGCCTCCATTATTTTCTTCCTAAACAATGTGATTGATTAAATATTATTTCTTTAGAATGTGTGTATACACATACTGACACCATTGCACAGACATAAGAGAGAGAGAGAGAGAGAGAGAGAGAGAGAGACAGAGAGAGAGAGAGAGAGAGAGAGAGAGAGAGAGAGAGAGAGAGAGAGAGAGAGAGAGAGAGAGAGAGAGAGAGCAAAGTGTTGATTCTCTTTATTCCTCTGTAGTCTTTCTAGGATCTCAAACTAACAATGTTTGGAAAGCAATAGTGATTACAGCATTTTACAGTGGTGGCTTTCAATCTTTGGATTTCAATGTAATGCTTACTCACAAATCTTTCTTTACTCCTCATGTTGGAGATTTCTTTCTCCATGATGATGTGCTTGCAGTTAGATGCTTCCCCTTAGTTTTATTACATAAATAAGAATAAAATTTCTTCACCTGGCATTTGAGCTCTTCTTCTGGCTGATATTGCAGGAAGAGTTGTTCAATATGTCAGGTCTGTTAGTTAGTGAAGCTTAATACAGAATCTTCCTTAAATGACTATTGAAGATGTATTACTTAGCCCGGCCTGTCATATAACCCCATTACATAAACTGGGTGACCGAAAACACGTGATTTTTCACACACATGGAGCTAGTTACTCGAAGATTAAAAAATAAGAGAATATTTGGTCTCTTGAAAGACATTCCATGTTTAATGGCAAACATTATTGTTTGCTGTGGTGCATGTGATAATGCAGAATAAGCAAGCTCTCTTAAGTTTCTTAATGTTTTAATGACAAATTCCCTTCATGTCCTTAATCCCATAGACAAGCATAAGACACTACATTTGCACTCCATCATAATTGCGGTAATGTTTTAACATATTCATTGACACAGAAGCAAGCATTTAGTCCATCAAATTGATATGTTTTTAAATTTCTATGCTCATTATGCAGGTTTACCTTTAACACCTACCAGTTTGTTTTGGCCTTGGCTTTTGATTTTGAAGAGATCAATGAAAACCCTCATCTTTTACATAACCTGACTCTGAGATTTAATATCTGTAATGCTCACATGGAATCTTGGAAACATTTCAAATTCCCTTTACTAGCCTCTTTGGGAAGGACAACATTCCAAACTACTCCTGTATGAGAGTAAGCAAGTCTATTACAGTAATGACAGGACCATCAGGATTATTATCTGCCCAGATTGGTACATTGTTGAACCTGTACAGGTTTCCACAGGTGAGGGTGGGAGGAGTGAAGGGATATAAAAAATATCTAATTTGGTGCCATTTAAGCTGTTAGAAGATAATGATAAGAAGATAATGGATTTATGAACCTATCAAATTTTGTGATATCAAAGAGTAAGTATTCAAGGTACTAGCGCATCCACACTATGATTTTTAGGAAAGAACTGGAAAAGTTAGAGCCACAAAGAGATTGTTTGGATTTGAAACCTTGTCAATAATTTTCTTTAAAAATCAGGAAATGGAAAAATGACTTTTAAAGTATAGCAATATGCTGAGCTGGGTCCTGAGGGCTAATTACTGCAAACCCAGTTCCTAACCAGCAAAAAGCAGGAAGTAGTATGTGGTTTGAGTGAGCTAACTTTGAGGGAGAAAACCAAGGAAGTGCATGAGCTCCTGAGTTCATACCCTACAATAATATACACACACAAACACACACACACAAACACACACACACACACACACACACACACATACATGTAAGATATGATATTGAATGATGTAACTCAGACTCACAAAAGGAAAGGGGCATGTGTTCCCTCACATTTGAAAGTTAAATCTAAAATATGAACGTGTAATATAAAATAAATATAGGACACACACATCTCACTTTACATATTTGATTTGATTTGATTCCATTTACATACTTGATCAATCTGTAAACTATGGTACACATAGGGGTGGAACCCCGTGGTATAACATCTCTGAACAACTAAAAGATATTATAAAAAATGAACACTAGAATATTGAAGCATAACTTGTCTGGGGGGACTTGTTAGAAGGATGTGCAAAGGGGCAGAGAAATATGGTGTAGATGGTTGGGAAAATACAAGATCTCTCTCTCTCTCTCTCTCTCTCTCTCTCTCTCTCTATATATATATATATATATATATACATATATGTATGCATACATACATATTCAGATGTGTGTGTGTGAAAATGGACCTGGGAAAGACAAAGAATGGCTAGAGTTGCTATAGATTGAAAGAATTGGTGGAAAAAGTGACAAAGATCAAGGAGCTTTGTATGAAAAAATTGAAATGTTGTACAACTATTATAAAAACAATTTTTTAACTAAGAAAATTCTACCTTCCACCTACTTCAAATGGTTACTTAATACATATCATAAGTGAGATAGTAATGGATAGAAATCTTCTCATTCATGGAGCATCCAATTTTCATTCCCTTTAGCTTACATTTTGGCCTTTTGATCATGCCCTGATTGACCATAAGAACTTTCCTGCTCTCTATCAGATGGCCTCAAATGATACATTGATAGCCATTGCCCGGATCTCCTTACTCCTTCATTTCAGCTGGAGCTGGGTTGGACTATTGACCTCGAAAGATGAGAATGGCTTGTGATTCTTCCTGAAATGATAGAAGAGATGGACAAAGATAGAATTTATGTAGACTTTGAGCTAGCAATCCCAAACTCTGGCCTGACATATTTTTTTTAAAGTCATGGCACTTTATAAACAGATTAATAAATATTCAGCAAACATCCTCACTATACATGGTGATAATGAAGCCTTACTAGATGTGATGAGGTGTATTGAGCAATTTTTATTAAAAGGCAAAATTTGTATCATGAGCTCACAAGTAGAGTTCACCATGAGGAAGAAATATTTTGTATTAGGTTCCTTCCATGTTCCTCTCATTTTTTCACACCATCATCCAGATATTTTTGGATTCACAGATTTTGTTAAGGCAGTTAACCCTTCCAAATATCCAGAAGACTTTCCATGAGAGGCTGTGGTTTCTGTCTTTTAACTGTTCAGATTCATAGTCTGACTGTGTAACGTGGGAGAACTGTCCTCATGAAGCCTCCTTGGATTGATTGCCTGGACACATTTTTGACATGACTATATCTGGAGACAGTTACCATATATACAACGCTGTGTATGGTGTGGCCCAGGCTCTCTATGAGCTGCTTCTTCATCAAACAGAAGTACGAACAGTGGGAAAGCAGGAAGGGGTAGTGAATTTCCCAGCACAGGTAAGGCCCTGAGTGTTAGATGACATACCCCTTAGGCAATGTCACTTCCTAGATAGTTATTTTACCATATAAAATTTAAGCATTTTAGGTATTTTTCCAAAACCCAAGAAATAATATTTGTTTAAATGTCTGTGAAGTACTCTGGACATGTATTTTTGTGCTCTTAAGAAAAAGCAGGCCATAACAAGGATCAAGTGAGTTCCATATTTCATAAATTCTTTTAGTTACAAATAGCCTCAACATATTCATAGCAGATAGTTTTCTTTATTTTTTATTGTCAAGGTGATATATGGAGGGGTTACAATTACACAAGTAAGATAATAAGTACATTTCTTGTTACCCCTTCACTCATTTTTCTCTTAATTTCCCTCTTCTCCACCCCTCAAATTGTACTAATCATTTCCAACATATTATCTTGTGTATATTGCTGTTGCATTGGCCCCTCCCTTATACCAGGTGTTTTGAAAATTATAAATGCAGCTTTCCCCTATGAGTTTCTTATGTAATAGCAAAGGATAACCTGCTGAAAAGAATTATCCATATTTTGAATAAGAGACCTAGTTTTATTCTATTTTAAGTATTAAAATTTTACCAAGTTCATACTAGCAACATTCATAAAATTAGTGGTTGTGGCAAACAGTAGAAGACAATTGAGAGTCATCTCATTTGTGACTATCTGGACTTGGTTTCTTTTGAAAAGATTGCATCTACTCCTTCGCTGAGTGACCAAGATTTGGCAAAAATTATTTTTATTCCTCCATAGATTTTCTTCTGGAATAGTTCATTACGTGGTTCTACTATTCTTGCATTCTACATCAAAATTTAAGGGCAACCAGGAACTTTTTTTCTTCAGGTTTTCTGTCTTAACTCAGGATGTACTTCATCATTAGATGATGTACGACTTTTAACTGCACTGAAGAACATCCAGTTTCACAATACTGCTAGATATCAAGTGATTTTGCATGAGAAAAGGAAATTGGAAGTAGAGTATGACATTGTAAAAATATGAAATTTCCCAGAAGGTCTTGAACTTGAGATGAAAGTAGGAACGTTTTCTCCATATGCTCATCAACTGTCTTTATCTGAAGATATGTTACACTGGGTGATAGGAACTACAGAGGTAGGTTGGGTTTAATTGCAATGATTTTAAGGACATTTAAGTAAGAAAATTTCACCCTTACAATGTATATCTGGTTGGATGACAGCAACCTATTCCTGTAATACTAGCTAATTAGGTGACTGAGATACAAATATTGTGGTTTGAAAGCAGTACAAGCAGGAACTTCTCTGAGATACTTATCTTCATTTAACCACCAGAAAGCAAGGCTGGACACTAGTGACTCATGCCTGTAATCCTATCTACTCAGGAAGAAGACATCTTCAGGTATAAGATTTCAGATCTATTGAAAGTCCAACCTGGCAGAAAAGTGTTTGAGACTCTTTCCTCAATTGACCATTAAAAACTCCAGATGGAACCACAAGTCAAGTGGTAGAGTGCTTACCTTCAAGGAAAAGAAGTTCAAGGAAAATGAACATGTCCTTAGATCAAATCCTGGGACTAGCACCAAAAAAATACATTAAATGTCTCTAAATGTTGATTTACAGTAGTGTCATAAAATGTAAGTTGCATATTTCTTTGCAAGTTTTTAACACTGTGAAAAAGTACCCAAAGAATCACTTTATGTGGTTAAAGGGTTATTTGTCTCCCTTCTGTGAAGGTTTCATTCAATGGTTAATTGGTTAAGCATCTTTGGTGAGAGGAGTACTTCAATCAGCCTATGTGAGAAGATTCTCACTTCATGGCCACTGGAAAACTAAGACAATACTATGTGCATGGAGTTCACATAACCCTATAAAAGGGAGGTCTGTACCTATTTTACACACTTTTAAAGCTTCAAAGAGGATTCTTCCTCCTTGAACTTCAAAATTTCACAGAAGAGCAGGAGACAACACATAATAACATGAATTCAAGGAAGTTCCATAGGACTGGACACTAGAACTTACTTTCTCACCATTAAGCTCTATATTTCAAGGTCTCACACTCCTCAATATTTCCACAGGCTATAGATCAAGGCTATAGCACATAAGACTTTTGTAATAATGTAATTGGAAATCTATAACAACATCCAATTCATTGATTGTATTTATGGGTAATGAAATAATACACTTAATAATTCAATATTTTAAAACAATGGGTTGTTGGAGCATTATGTAAAGTTTAAACAATTACTGACACATATCTGATTGCCCTCAGCCTACTCACTCTGTCTGCAGTGAGAGTTGTGGTCCTGGATTTAGGAAATCCCCTCAGGAAGAAAAGGTAGCCTGATGCTTTGATTGCACAATGTGCTCAGAGAATGAAATTGCTAATGGGACAGGTAAGTTCACGTCTTAGTGAGAAATTAATTTTCTTTCTGGTATCCCCAATCCATGCAAGCCAATGCAAAAGTTGTGTATTATGAATACATAATCAAATTCTTCCTTCCTTCACTTATAAATCTAATTGTGACACTGGTTGATTCTTCTCCTTGAAAAAACATCATGGGCTCTGATTTACGTATAAGATTAATTTTTTTTCTGGTATTGTATGTATGTTTATTCAAATACTCAATAATGTAAGCTTAACTTCTATCATATTTAATGCAAAATCTTTTTAATCACGAGGTTCCCATCTTCTTCAAAATTACCTTCAGACTACAAAGAATACACAGATCCTGTATAACTTTATTTTGTAGTGCTTAGAACTGTTCTTGAAGGAGAGACAATACCCTGGGTTGGGTTTGGTGTAAGAAGTAGGCATAAGTGTTGTGCATAGCGTCTTTATAGTTTCAACGAGTGATTTGATTCTGTATCACCTATAGGTGAGTAGGAGAGACAAATATAACAAATGCAAGGAAGGGTCACAGTTGTCCAATTTATATTGTACAGAGAATGTAGAGGAATTTGCAAGGTTTTACTACCCACAATTTTGAATGAAGGGTTTGTGTTGTTCACACAAGTCTGAGAATAATGGCAACATATGTCTGTAAGTGGGACATCAATAAGAGTATACAAAAGTATACTTGATTTCTGAAGGGAGCAGAGAAAACACATAAAGCACCAAATTATAATGAGTGCACAGAAAGAATTAGAAGGTTATACATAATCGGTAAGGGCTAAACAAATAGAAAACTTTCACCTATGCAGATCAATGTAGATCAATGATCACATTCTATTGAATTATCTACATATGATAATTAAAATATAGAGACAATAAACTAGAAGATAAGGACAAAATTTTGTTCCTACAAAAGGAAAACCATTTTAAATATAAAGACAAATGCTCTAGAGTAGTTTTGGAGATACCATTCAATGGATTCAAAATTTCAGCTATACAGAAAAAAAGAGTGACAGATCTATAAGAAAAAAATGATGACCACAGTTAAAAACATTGAAAGGCACCTGGAAAATCTCCAAGGAATTAGGTTTTAAGTCAGCTTACCTCAGCAGTATGACAAGCAGTAGCTCATATTTACATCAATTACCTGGTCCATTCCACAATGTTGACATATTTCAAAACATTATGTCTATATGGTCAAAGTATTACAATTTTATTTTTAAATAGATATGGATATTTTAAAAGTAAACAATATGAAGATACATAGATAACATAAAGGCATACCAAATATATTTATGTAAAACTATTCAAATCATACCTCAGGAAAAAAACACTAAGGGAATATTAAAGTTCATGTATTTTTCCTAGAGGTATAATGGTCCTTAATTTATTTGATGCTAATAAGTATTATGTTAAAGAGAGCATCAATTTACAAAAGGAATAGAAAACTAAAATCAAGGTCCAGACTGTATGTGGAGATTTTGATGTATCTAGATCAGTAATAGATTAGAAATCCAAGAATACCAGTAATTACATCACGTCAATTCATAGCATACTCCATCTACTGGAGTCTTTCCACATTACAGAACACTTCATCTCAACAACTACAATGTGCGTAATCTACTGAAATAACATAGTGCACTCATCTGCATAGATGATGTCCTGATCTACAAAAGAAACATTAAGAAATATAACTTTTGTAAATGTTATATGCTCTCAAGCTATCCTGATATAAACGTGGAAATCAACATCTGATCAACATCAATATCTGAAGAAACAAGTCATCAAAACTTTTATATTGCAAACGTTAAAGGGAAGACTTCAGAGAAGCTTAAGAGTTTCACAGTATGCAGGGGCAGAAATGTATGTTACTAGTAGTGGGTTCACTTAGTACCTAGTATGCTTGAGGACATAGCGTCAATGTACAACAACATATAAAAGTGTCAAAGTATATGGTAACCCATATTTTGAGAAGAAAAATGTCTTTGTTCTAATATGGCATTAGTGTCTACATAGTAAATACCATGTGTGAACATTCCTGGAACTAATGGAGTATACCAGTATCATACAACACCAGACTAATACACAAAGATGCGTCATTTGACTACATTTACTATAAAAAATGAACTTCAAATTAAAAACAGAATACTATATACTAGTACTAAGAGGTAAGGAAAACAAGGAATGGAGGGACAATAGACAGAAAGAGAAGACAATATAAAGAGAGGGAGAGATACACTTTCTAATATGAAAGACCACATAGGAAATAAGCTCCATGCAAACATCCATTAACAATTCTGATGAAATGTGTGTACTACCAAATTTTCCTACTAATTTTGAATTATCCATAATCATTACCCAATTGATGTTTCCAAATGTGTTAATGTAATTTATGGTGCAATGAGATTTCAGACAACATAAATAGCAATTTATTTAAAAAAGAAACAAATGAAGACATAAGGAGAGAAATGACCAACAAAACAACCTGAAAATGTCTTTTAACATTCACCATATGTGCAAGAGTTTATGGCATGTAAACTATATCTGCATGAGTACATAAAAACCAAAAATAACTCAGAATCCAAGATAGGTAAAACCATGAAAGATGGTAAAGAAATGTCTTTCACACAGACTAAATTAAAGAGCCATCCCTCTCCCAGAGACACTGAAATAATGATCTGCCATGTTTTTTTCTTCCAACACTTTTGATACGAAACCTGTGGTATTTCTTGAACATCATTCTCCAACGCCAACTGAATGGCCCACAATGCAATTCTGACACCACCTAGACTTAGCACAGTGCATACAAGTTCTGATCTCAGTCCCTCCACACTGCCTCCAGGGCAGAAGCCAATGAAAATATGTGTTCACTCTGTGTAGTCACCAATACCCTTGAAGAGATAGTTCTTGCACCACAGTCACCTCATTAATATCAATTACCAACAGGTTGGAAGATGATTATGAAAAACAATGATGTTCCTGTTGAAAACATGAAAGACCTTACACATAGACCAGTCCTTAAGATTCATACTGTACAGAATTGGTACTATGGCTGAAAGAGGTAGAGCACTAGCCATGAGCAAAATGTTTAGAGACTATGCCCAGAGTTCAAGCCCCACAACCGACAAAAAAAAGGAAACATACTGTACACCCACACCAATACTAAAACACACGAAACCTTTCTCCATCAGGCAGAACCAAAGGTGTCTTTCAGACTGCCCCTTCTCAGGCTTTTTCAAATGCAGTGAATTACCCTGTCTGACCAACTACGTGAAGACAAAACAATAGGTGAAATATTTTTGCCAAATGCTGTCGTCCATCTGGATAAGTGGCTATGATACAGAGACTTCAGCCTTTCTGTTTAAAGACATCCGTGGAGACAGCAAACATCCTAAAAAGTTACATCAACTCTTCTATCCTCTTTGTTGTTGTTGTTGTTGTTGTTATTCATGGGGCTGAAATCTGGGCCTGGGCACTGTCCCTCAGCTCTTCAACTCAGGGTGAGCGCTCAACCACTTGAGCCACAGCAACACTTCTGGCTTTTTCTGCTTATGTGGTGCTAAGAAATCGAACCGAGAGCCTCAGGCATGGGAGGTGAGTGCTCTACCCCTAAGCCACCTTCCCAGCCCCTCTAGGGTCACCTTAAGAACAAGATGATCATAGGGAAAATCTTTTATAGCTGGAGAATTGATTTTGGCACTTTCAAGCATCTGATATTAATTATTATCTTTTTTAAAGGTGTATAGAGAGTCACTGGGCCTAAGGGGTTACATAGGGGCCCTTCTCTTCTCTCTGGCCTCAGCCATGTGTGTAGCAATGTGGGCAAACGTGAAGTTCAGAGGCTCCATCAGCAAACCCTGAAGGGATACACTCAAAGCCTCCTCACGGAAGAAAGGGAAGGCACCAAACCCTCAAATCCCTCCCAGCTCCCGTCCTATGCAAGTGCAGTCTCCCTGCCCCCCCCCCCCCCCCCCGCTGCCTGTCTGAGGAAGTGGAGGCCTGGGCAGGGGGACCCAGGCCCCAGGTCCCTCAGAGGGGATTGCATGGGTCACAGACTGTCCTCCAGTTTCCCACCCACAGGTGCCATGGTCTTCTCATCTACGTTATCTCCCCTAATCGTTACCAAGGCCACAAGGGAAACAGTTTCCATGCTGTCCCCAACTCGAGCCTCATGGAGCAGCAGGCACAAAGGGCGCTGCCATGCCTTGCCTCAGTGCCCCTTCTTCTTATTGGACAGTTAGCCTTTGTTATTGGTGACCAATACTGGCCCCAGGCCGGTACATCAACTGGCAAGCCAGGCAAATCAGATCCTCCATGCTCAGTACCAGCAAACATGCTCCCTTCTCCGACAGGAGTCCCCACCCCAGCCATACCAAGGGACTCGCCACAACAGGTGTCAGCCCGGCCTGCTACCAGCATGCCCTCCCTTTTACTCCTCTTGTAAGATTCCCCACTTGGGTGTCCTGTCCTACACCCTAGGTCCTCTGCTCTCCCCCAAATCAAGTGACCCAGTTGGCCTAGCCACGAACGTTGCCTGCATGTCCCCTCCCCGAGTCGCCTGTTACCTTTAACTTCCCCCTGTAACCACAGAATACTCCTCACTCCTAGGGGAACTTTGCACCCTGCACCCCTAAAATACTCCCCTGAACATAAACAGGCTACTGCACCCCCTGACAGGGGCACCTGTCAGCTTGCTGACAATAAGCTTTGCCCTATGGCTCTTGTTTTCTGGGTGGTCTTCTGGGCCGGAGCTTTCACTGGTGCCATGACTCTGATCGTGGCTCTTGTTCTTCCCCCTGGGAATTCAAGCTGCCCCCAGACCTTGTGCTGGTCTCAGGCTCACCCAGAGGACAGCCAAGGCTACCCACCCACCCCACGACTGTGCATGCTACATCCCCAGCTGCCGGTCCTCCCTCTTCTGGGGGAATGGCCACTTCTGTAGGCCAGGGGGTCTGAGTCTATGTTTTTGATTTTTAGGGGATAATCTTGGCGCCAAGTTCTGAGCACTCTCGGGAATGGGTCCCGCCTGTAAAACCACTGCCATTTGGGTGGACACCTCTTGCCCCTTACCTACTGGTTAAAGGTGGCTGGAATCACCTGGGGAGGCCAGTGGATTGCCAGATGCAGCTCCATGGGTCAGTCAGCGGGAGGGACCCAGCCCCAAATTCCACAACATTCCCCTGAAGCTTGTCTTTTACACAGCCTGGGGCCTGCAAGGTCTTGCCCAATCTCAAGCCTATGAGCTAGCACACATATGTTATCAAATCTGGCCCCAAAATTTGCTGAAAAATGAGTCCAGGTCTCCCAATATTGTATGGAGCCTATGTAATTTCCATTAGTGCATGAGAAAATGGAAGGAAATCCACTATGTGTTCTCTCCTTCCCTCCTTTAGCCATCCCTCCCTCCTTCCCTGCCCTCCTCTCTCTCTGTCACCCTCCATCTCCTCTCTGCTTGTGCCCTTGAGAGGTGAAGTGTAGATGGGGTCTCAGGGAATCTCCTCTAGGTTCCCTCTCAAGGCAAGCCATCCTGGCTTAAATTCTCTTAGCTAAATCTTTCTCTATTTCTCCTCGAGTCCATCCACACTGTGTTACTGTGTGATCTGTCTTTCTACCTTTCTGCTTATATATTTGTCTGCTTCCTGTTTGTCTGCTTCCTGTTTGCTTATTTACTTAATGTTCCACCAAGTTTTCTTACCATCCTGACATGTTTTTTGCTATCTTGGCCAGGTGGTTGATTTTTTTATACATCCCCACATTTTTAGCCAGTATTTAAAGGTCAATTAATATGATAGTGTTTCTTATTATTAAAATTGTTTTAAAGGTTTGACTTTTACTTTGCTTGGTGTTGCCTGTTTTTCTAGCATTGAGTACTTGGTTTGAACATAAAATGGGCAAAATATATTTTGCCACTAGAATTCTGAAGAACTTATGGCCAATTTTCATTTTTTTAAAAATAATCATGCCTTAAAATTTTTGTGCAAAATGTGTGTGTATTTAAACATGTTTAAAGTACTTTCATTGTAATGTATAAAAATTGTTATCATGATCTAAAATTATTTGCTTTTTCAATTAATGTAACTAATGTAAACCTGTGTTAAAGGACATAATTATTAATTTTTCTGCTTGTTAAAAGGAAAACCTTTTATCAACAGAAGTGGTGATGTGAGCCTACAATCTACCAAACTGATCTGACCTTACAGCCTGACTAGGAAGATCCATAGTAAATTGTTTTGAGTCAGTTCTGAGATAACTTTGTTCTAAAGGCCAAAGTAAAAAATAAAAAAAAGGAAATAATTTTAAACTCAAACCACAGAGAAGCTCATCCATTTTGGTGCAAACAAATGTGTCTATGAGTTATGGCATTATATTTTTTTAAAATAGAGAAGGAAAAAAAGAAATTAACATTAACCACAAAACAGTTGAGTAGCATGGTCTGAGTACATCTTGAATTTTACAAGATAGGAAAAGGAGTGAAGACTTGCTAAAGTCGCACCTTTTCAGGGGGTGAAGGTGGAGACGAATGAAGCCCTGTTGAAAACGAAGCATTCTGGAAGGAAGGGAATAGAGCCTCATTAAAGAGGCTCCTGTTGGCTAGGCAGGTCATAGAGGGATGGGGCTAAGATGAAAGTAGCAGGAGTTGGCTAGGTGGGGCTATGAGGGGCAGAGCACCGCTCTCACAGATGAAGGGTTTCCATTCACTGCAGATTGCTGAGCAGGTGAGCTGGAGGCTGAGGCTCTGGTGACTTTTGTACTGGGTTTGAAATCACAGGTAGTGATTTCAGATTCTGTGTAGAGGTCTTGTTACCTCACCAGATCACACACCCTCTGAATCTGGCCACCACCTGTCCACATTTAGCTGACCCATGAGACACTTCCCTCATTTGAGAGATGATTCCTCAACTTTTCCATTAAGTAAAAGGAAAAAAAAAACTCTATGGCAGCACTTCCTATCAGCAATGGGCTGGCTTCATTCACCTTCTTTGAAAATAGCAGTTTACATGAACATATAACAGCTCCTGTCATCTCACATCTTCCAAGCCCTCCTCTTTTTTAGCTCACCTTTCTGAAACTCGGAGGCTATTCAGGATGCCAGGAACAATATAAAGCATGCAGAGTCTCAGCTCTAAAGAACACTGAAATTTCTGAGAAAAATACAAAGAACATAAAGGAATGGATATCTGCTTGATACGTACCAGAGGAACTGAAAGATGTGTGTGTTTGTGTGGGTGTGTGTGTACAATATAATACATAACACATAACCCAAAGGTGTTAGAAATCTGCAACTCCAAAGGCGTCGAACCCTGTTTCAATACCAGATGGATGAGATTCTCATGCAAGCATTTGAGGCAGTACTCAATATACTGGTCGTATTTATTTATTGTAATGTCACCTTATTTTGTATTTTTTCCTTTTTCTGTGACTGGAATAATGAATCCTTGGAACTGTATGAATAAATGCCCCCAAAAATTATAACAGGAGGCTTTTCTAGTCTGGATAAGGTTTGTACTGGGAGAAGCCATTCTGACAGATGGCTAGGAACACATGAGAGAAATGGTCTTATGTCAGAATGTGGTCTTAACAAGTAGCTTCAAAGTTTAATGGGATGGAGGAGGCAGCTGAAATAGAGAGCATCTCTCACAAGGGTTTGGAAACCAAGACAAGTGATGGTGGACTCAATAGATAATTGTTATTTGAGACCTCACTATGGGTAAAATAAAAACAGTACAGCAACCAGGCAGTGGTAACTCATGCCTCTAATCCTAGCTACTTAGGCTGTAAGGATTACAGTTGGAAACCAGCCTGTGCAGCAATGTCCAGCACACTCCTATCTCGAATTAACCACCAGAATTCTGGATGTGGAGCTGTGACTCAAAAGATAGGGTATAATCCCTCAGCAAAAAAGCTTAGTAGCATCCAGGGCTTGAGTTTAATCCCTAGCTTTGGCACAAAAATGTTAGGAGCAAAAATATGTCTACTGTGGAGATTTCAGGACAATTTAGGACGTGGACGTTCCACACTACCCTTGGAGAATGTGTTTTGATACCGATTCTTATTTGCCTATAAATGAAATGTGCCCAACTACAGCAATGAGAGCACACATGGGTAGAATCTTTTCTGAATGTTGGAAGAGGAGAGGCTAGATGGATGACACAAGAAGTCTAAGTGTGCAGCCCTTAAAGCACCTTACATGGTGGCAATCACCTATAGTTCCCAAGGTTACCTCGGAAGCATGGAGAATAATATGGAATAAAGTACTTTTTTAAATTTGTCTTTGTTTTTTATACTAGAGAGTTATATGATGCATTGTTTTCTCACAGTATAAAGGGAAAAGTTGTGTCCAGAAAAAGGAACCAGTACCTCACAATCCTGTGTTGATATTTGGACATCCTGAACCAGATTGTCCTCTAATTCAAGCTGCTTGTGCATGAATACCTGCTGTGCATCCCTGTGCTGGTTGCTAGGTGGGTACTCCCTTAGCCACCATAGACAATTGTCACTTTCCACTTAGTACATAGTGATAGAGTGCTTGCCTTGAGCAAAAGGAGCCCAGTGCCAGTGCCCAGGACTAGAGTTTAAGCCCCAGGAATAGCCAAAAAAGCAAACAAACGGAAAAATAATGAGTTTAATTGACTTTTCTTCCCAGACTCGCTTCAAAACACAATCCTCAGACCTCAGCTTCCTAAGTAGCTAGGATTATAGGCATAAGGTATCAATAAAAGCACTTGGTCAGTTTTTTAGTGATACATAAATATATCATAAGCCCTTGTTTTGTTCAAAGTTATATTTCTGAGATCACCCCATTGCTGTGTTGTGGTGGTTTCTGTAATATCATTGCAGTGCACTATTCAGTTTTTCTACTCATCCATTGTAATGTTATTGATATTTGGGTGGTTCTTAATTCCTAGCTCTTCTGAATAGGGGTTTATAAAAATTCTTGTAGATGTTTTTAGTGACCATCTTTCATGCATTTTCCCTTTGGCCAATAGAGAAAACCATGATTCTAGAACTTAATGATGTTTCAACTTCCATTCCTAAGAGCAGTATAGAGCATTCCACTGGCTCCAGATTCTCCCCTCACCTGGTTTTTATTACAAGATTATATTATTATTATTATCATTATTATTATATGCCTGTAGTTA
Organism: Dipodomys merriami; assembly: GCF_024711535.1. Classification (NCBI taxonomy): domain Eukaryota; kingdom Metazoa; phylum Chordata; class Mammalia; order Rodentia; family Heteromyidae; genus Dipodomys; species Dipodomys merriami. The sequence continues at coordinate 158,726 of NW_027202569.1, read as the reverse complement.
AAGAAATGTGATTTTTGAAACACTGAAGCTTTAAATAACAAAAAGTATAATCTTTGCAGAAAAGCTCTCTCATGATATATATTATATATTATAGTATAGTATATATCATGTATACCTAATTGTATTAAAATGTATCATAGATATAATCTATGATAATTATTAATATATGTCATAGATATAATCTGTTATATGTTATACATATAATCTATTATATAAATTATATATCAAAGATAAAATCTGATATAAATTATATAGTGATATTTATCATGTATAATATATAGTCATATAATATTACAAAATATAGATATAAACTATGACATATATAGATATAATATAGATATTATAGATACAATCTATAATATAATTACTAATATGATATTAAAATTAACATTTAATATAATACAGATATAACCTATGATAAATACATATTGTGAAATAAAATGTAAATATTTTATAATTATAAAGAAATATAATAATCTATTATATATATATACATATACATACATATGTATATATATATATATATATATATATATATATATATATATATATATATACATATGTATGTATATGTATATACAAAATCAGTCCAAACTGAAAGATACTTTTGTTCTAGTACTAGGGCTAGAAATCAGGACTTCATGTTCTTAGCTTTGTGCTCAAGGCTGGCACTCTACCACTTGAGTTATATATCTATTTTCACCATTTGGGTGGCTCATTGTATATAAGAGTTCCATGGATTTTCATACCAGGGCTGGCTTTGGAAACTTAATCCTTAGATCTCAGCTTCCTTAGTAGCTAAGAATACAGGCTTGAGCCATAGATGCTTGGCTAAAATAAACCTTTTAGAAAGAGGTAGTCTGTGGTTCACTCTAAATATGTTGCTTATATGAGAAGGCACTAGGTGGAGATGTTGTTTTACTGTGGAGATCACAGTAGGGAGAGGAAGAAGAAACAAAGTAGGGGAAAGGAAGAGAAAATAAAAAAGGAAAGGGAAGAGAAGGGTCATGGTCACACTTTTAACATATACAGATAACCTCATGCTTTGTTCTTTATAATTAATTAATGGTTTAAATTCTTTATGTTAGCTGGGTACTTACAGCTCATGCTTGTGATCCTAGCTACTCAGAAGACTGAGATCTGAAGATCACAGGGCCACCCAGGCAGACAAGTCAGAGAAACTTATGTCCAATTAACCACTAAAAATCCAGAAGTGGAGCTTGTGCTTAAGAGTTAGAGTGCTAGCCTTGAGCAAAAAAGCTCAAGTACAGGGTTGGGAATATAGTTTAGTGGTAGAGTTCTTGACTAGCCTGCAGGAAGCACTGGGTTCGATTCCTTGGTACTTTATACAAAGAAAAAGCCAGAAGTAGCGTTGTGGCTCAAGTGGTAGAGCAGTAGCCTTGAGGAAAAGAAGCTCAGGGACAGTGCTCAGGTTTAAGCACCATGACTGTCAAGAAAGAAATCGATATCTTAGCTATGGTAAATAATGCTGCAATGAACATAGTTGTGCTGGTAGCTTTAGTGTGGTCTTGTTTGTAAACATTTGGGTGAATGATCAAAAGTGGGATTGCTGGATCATAGGGGAGATCTATGTGAAGTATTTTGAGGAACCTCCATACTGCTTTCCAAAGTGGTTGAACAAGTTTACATTCCCACCAACAATGAAGTAAGGTTCCTTTCTGTCCACATCCCCTCCAGCATCTGTTGTTGTTAGAGTTCTTGATTTTTGCTGTTCTAATTGGAGTGAGGTGATATCTCAATGTAGCGACCGTCTACTCGACCAGCGAGAAAAAAACGACCACCACACCAGGAGTCTTCTCAGATCATGCTTTATAGGAGAGCCTTTTAGTTGTAGGAGAGCTTGGGCGCGAGAGAGCGTGCACCCGAAACATGGCCGCTTATATAGGGAAATAGGAACACGGGTCTTTCTATCATTGGTCGTCTGCCTTTCACCGTCACCAGGTGTCATGGGATTGGCTGGGGACTCTACCTGGCTCGCGCACGCGCACAGCCCAGGCGTCCCGCCAAGCACCGTCTGGGGTGGTTACCTCAAAGCTGCATGGGAGTGGGCGGAGTCTCGCCTCGGCTCCCTACAGTTCCCCCTTCTTTGTTTTATGGCAACAGGTAAGAGTAGAGGTTGGGCGTCTGTCTAAAAACATTAGGACCTTGCACTGGCCTTCGCCTGAGGGGCGCGCCTTCCCCAGTGATGACCAGGCCCGTCCGATGCCTTTTTTGCAGAGGTGGGATCTTGGGCATCAACCCACTTGCAACCCAGCATGCTCTTCTTGAGGAGATGAGAACCATCTCCTCAAGTGCAGTGCACTTGCCTTGCACCCTGTCCCTAATTGCAAATTGCATACCTGTCCCGGTGCAATGGGATCCCCTGATCCCTCGGGGTGCTAAGGCTATGCAGGATGGTAAGGCTTAATTGCCTCTTAGGGCCGACAGCCAAATCTGGGGTGAGGATCCACTCTCCAAAGCGGCTAATGCTTGCGAGATAACAACCTTGTCCCTTCTGGTTTGGGCTCGAAGGCGACAAACCAACCATAGGCAGACCACGCATCCTCCCAAGCAGCAGGCTAAAAACATTCCGACTCCCACCCACTCTTTGGAAAAGGACACCACAGAGGCAATCCAGTCAGTAAATTGTAACAGCCCACAGCATCATCGGTTTAGCTATCACAGGGATTGCTATTAGCACTGTTGCTAACAGCAGGAAGATCAGCTGAGTGGATGGCATCTTCAAGATGGGGTTCTTCTGCAGTCTCCACCGGCCTGGTCAGTCTCGTTGGCACCCAGTGAGGTACTTCTTGACTCTGTGGAAAAACACAAACAGCTCCCCTGGATCTCGTTATTACCAGATCCGGTCCATACCATTTATTATTAATAACATCCTTCCACATAACCATGTCTTTAGTATCCATGGAGTCTCTTGTCATATGCCGATCTGCGGCAGACTGATCGTTGTCATTTAGAATTAAAAAATTAAGGGTAAAGAGCGCAAGAGAAAGTCTTTCCCTGGGGGACGCGGACTCAGCAATTCCCCCTTTTTGCTTTTGAAACATTTCTTTTATGCTTCGATTAGCTCTTTCCACTATACCTTGTCCTTGAGGATTGTAGGGCAATCCGGTGGTGTGGGCAACCTGCATGCGCAAAAGGCGCAAAAACCATGGGAAGTATAAGCAGGGCCATTATCTGTCTTAAGTCTAAGGGGCTTTCCCCAAGCTGCCCAAGCTTCTAAGCAGTGTATTCTGACGTGAGACACCTTTTCTCCTGCCAGAGGTGAGGCATGAATGACACCAGAAAAGGTGTCCACAGACACATGTAAATATTTCAACTTACCAAATTCCGTCAGATGAGTAACATCCATTTGCCATAGGGCGTTTGGTCTCAACCCCCTGGGGTTTACCCCCACATGGGGAGGATGAAGAAAGGTAACACAAGATTTACAGGCTTTAACAATATCTCTTGCCACATGCCTGGACAAATTATATCTTTTCCTAAGGGTATTAGCAGGTATATGATACAATCTATGAAAGTCTTTTGCCAATTCTACAGGATCAGCAGCAACCAGAGCCATAGCCCGAGTTGCCTGGTCCACCAAATCATTACACTTTGCCATCGGGCCCGGCAACATAGAGTGGGCACGAATATGTCCAATATAAAAAGGATGTTTTCTGTTTAAGATAAGGGATTGAATCTGTAACAAAACATTAGAAATTGTACTGGCCTGCTTAACTGAAGCAGCAACTTCAAGAGAAGCAACGGCATTTACAACATATAATGAATCAGAAAATAAGTTAAAAGGTTGATCAAATCTTTTAAAAACTTCAAGCACAATTAAACATTCAACAGCCTGTGGGACATTCGGCCGAAAATTAAAGACTACCGGCTGTTTGTGTCCTTGAACAAAAAAGGCACCTTGTCCAGATTTTGATCCATCCGTAAAGATGGTTAGAGCATCAGCCAAGGGCTCCTTTGAAGTGACAACAGGAAAATACACTAAATTTTTGTTAACTATGGCAAGCAGAGGATGCTTAGGATAATGATTATCAATTACATTTGGAAATGAGCAAACAAGAATTGCCCACATATCCAATGTGGCTGCTAAAATTTCAACTTGCTCACGGGTGTATGGAATAATTAATTTATCTGGAATTTTTTCAAAGTGCATCAAACAATACTTTATACCCAAAATTGCCTTTATTTATTTATTTATTTTTCTCAGATCAAAATTGCCTGTTTAGCCACTAATTCAGGAAAATATTGAACAGTTTTTGCTCCCACAGTATCATAGCATTAATAGTCAGCCTTCGAAGCAAGGCAGTGGTATAATTGGCCGTCACCCCATAAGTCCTGACTGCCTCAACTAAATCTGTTAACTGGGAGTAGGAAACCGGCTCAAGAATTCTCTCATTGGTAATGGGATTCTCAAAGACTGGGAAAGCGGCTGCTAATCTCGACCAGGTGCTCCCTTTTATAAAGTGACTCCGCCCCGCCAGTGGGCACGCCCGGGGGCCGACGGGTGAGGGCCAGCTCCGTTTCCTCTTCCTGGCTGCTGCGGTACTCCCAACCCTAGGGGGCGCCACCGCCCATATCTGTTTGCCTCGTGCTCCGCTGCAGCCTCTTCTAAGTCTTCACTATCAGCTGGATCGAGCTGCTCTCCCTCCTCTAACATTTCTTCCTCTGAGTCACTCACAAGATTACTACATTCTTGGTCCCGCCCTTCCACATGTAGGGCTGAGAACCGGTTTGCTTTTAAAGAAGGGCATGGGGGTCTCCTTGAGACCCCCTCCACTCTGAAACCCTTCTCCTTTTGTGAGGGCTGCAGCCCCTCTTGCTTTAATTCTTTAGGATCCTTTTGTCTTTTTTCCCTTTTTCTTTTAGGCCTATTTTCCTCCCCCTTACTGTATGCTGACTCTGATAGACTATCCTGATGTCACGTTAGTACTTTGCATCCTTCCTGGATTAAATCAAACCCTCCCTCCTCGAGGCAAGTGCGCACCATCAAAAAGACAAGCCACAAGGGAAGAAGCAATGCAAGCAACCAATAAATATCTAAATCTACAGTGAACAGCATACCGGGGGATACTTACCGACGTCCCCTCTCCGCGTGTTGAGTTCTGGCTCCGGTTCGGCCTCTCGCGCGGGTCCCGTCCCTTGTTCGTTCCCGGGTTTCGGCACCACTTGTAGCGACCGTCTAATCGACCAGCGAGAAAAAACGACCACCACACCAGGAGTCTTCTCAGATCACGCTTTATTGGAGAGCCTTTTAGTTGTAGGAGAGCTTGGGCGCGAGAGAGCGTGCACCCAAAACATGGCCGCTTATATAGGGAAATAGGAACACGGGTCTTTCTATCATTGGTCGTCTGCCTTTCACCGTCACCAGGTGTCATGGGATTGGCTGGGGACTCTACCTGGCTCGCGCACGCGCACAGCCCAGGCGTCCCGCCAAGCACCGTCTGGGGTGGTTACCTCAAAGCTGCAAGGGAGTGGGCGGAGTCTCGCCTCAGCTCCCTACATCTCAATGTTGTTTTGATTTGCATTTCTTTTATGGCTAGGGATGTTGAACATTTCTTCATGTGTCTATTGGCCATCCTTCTTTCTTCTTCAGAGAAGCTTCTCTTTAAGTCTTTCGCCCAATTAAGATATGGAACCAACCCAGATGCCCCTCAGTAGATGAATGGATCAAGAAAATGTGGTATATATACACAATGGAATTCTATGCCTCCATCAGAAAGAATGACATTTCCCCATTTGTTAGGAAATGGAAAGGTTTGGAAAAAATTATATTAAGTGAATTAAGCCAGGCCCAAAGAAACATAGGTCCCATGGTTTCCCTTATTTGCAATATCTAGTATAGGTATGAGTCAAGCAGAAAAGGTCAGATAATGAGATGTTAGGAAAATGAACCCTTAAATATGTATTTTAATGTTTTCGTTTCTTTCATGCATGTGTTTCTAGTGCATTTATAAGATTATTTCTTTGTTGCTTTGTATGTCCCTCCCCCACAGTGCAACCCCCGCTTTCACTATATTTGATGTCAGTATAACATGTGGAGGAGATTGGGACAAACAAGTCGTTTAAGGATTCAGGTGGACCTGTTGCAACAATGAGAAGTACAAAATGTCATGTCAAAACCAGCTTTACAATGTCGGTGTGGGGGGGGGGAGGGAGGTATGATTGGGTGGGGGGGAGGGGGGTGGCTGGGAAGGGAGGTGAAGGGTCAACAAAGGAGGAGGCTGCAATGCTTGGTAAGAAATATATGCATTATCCTGCCCATGTAATTGTAACCCCTCTGTACAGTATGTTCTCAAAAAAAAATAAAATTAAATTAAAAAAAAAAGAAAGAAATCAAAAGAGAAAAGAGAGAGAGAGAGAGAGAGGAAAATTGCTCAGGGACAGCACACTAGGACTGGCAGGCAGTGGGGCAAGGTGGGGGATAGAAATGACATGCATTCCCTTTCCTTTCCTTTAGATAAAATGATTCCTGTCTATATGACATTGGAGTCGATCATGAAAAATTGAACAATGATAAGCCTCTTCATTATATGTGAAGGAAAATATAAATATCTATAATATAAAACAGAATAAATAAATAAATAAATAAATAAAATGATAATAGCTAAGCTTTCATTACCACCTTTATTAGCTCAAGCACTGAAACTGCAATTTTACTTTTAATAAAACTACTAAAATCCTTATTCCCTAATTCAGCTTGACCCATGCCGTTTGACCTCAGTTTTGTCTAGAAATTTCATCATTAAGCTTTCTCAAAAGAAAGTTGCTTTTATGTGTGCAGTCTATCACAGTGGTTCAAAAAGATGTTATTCCATGTGCCTGGGAAGGTTACTCTGTGGTAGAGCACTTGCCTTGCATGAATGACACCCTGGGTTCAATTCCTCAGTACCACATAAGCAGAAAAAAAAGCCAGAAGTGGTGCTGTAGCTCAAGTGGTAGAGTGCTAGCCTTGAGCTGAAGAGGTGAGGGACCGTGCCCAGGCCCACAGTTCAGGCCCACTAACGGACCATCCCCCCCAACAAAAAAAGATGTTCTTCTATTTATATCTCAGCCACAGGTAGTCCCTCCATGAATTCCACATCCAGTTTTAGTCGATTTTTCTTTGCAATGTCATATTATGCAAATAAAATAATTGATAGCAAAAGAATACAGTACTAGATGATATTGATCAGGATTCATTGTACAAATGAACAGCCATGTTGAATTGAAATCTTTTTGTACAATTACTTAAAGATAATTTTTAAAAGGTTTCCTCATAATAAAAATAAAAAATAAGGCCAGGCCTCAGTGACTCATGTCTGTAATCCTAGCTACTCAAGAGACTGAGATCCAAGGATCTCACTTCAAAGCCAGCCCTGAGATGAAAGTGCATGAGGTTCCTATCTCTAACTCCCTACCAAAATGTTTAAAAGTAAAGATGTACCTCAAATGATAGAGTACTAGCCTTGAGTGATAAAACTTTGAGTTCAAGCTACAGTACTAGCACAAAAAATAAAACAATTAATTGAAAAAAGATACAGTATTAACTATTCTTAATTAAAAGTATATTTATATAAAATTCTAAAGCCTAAACTAGAGATGGTAGCCTGCATTCTGAGACAGAGCCTGAAGACCGAGATCTTGAACCCATAGGAATGACCATCTTAGCATTTAAGACATCAAATATTCAAAATGCATAATACAGGCATAAATTCCATGGATATAAGGGGAGAGGCACACCTCAGACCCAATTTACCAGAATCCTAATATTTGAGTTCCATAAGTAGGGTTCAGATAAAATTGTGTGGAAGTCCAATAAATAAATAAATAAATACATAAATACATCCATAAATAAATCTACCTGGGCACTGGTCACTCAAGCCATTCATCCTAGCTACTCGGGAAGCTGAGATTGTGAAAATCAAAGTTGAAAGTTAGCCCAGGCATCAAAGTCTATGACATTCTTGATAATTAATTAACCACAAAACCTGGAAGTAGAACTGCGATTCGAGTGGTAGAGTGCCAGCCTTGAATGAAAAGCTAAGAGACTATACCCAAGCCCTTGTACCAGGAGAGACAAAGAAAGAGAGAGGAAGGAGGAGAGAGGGAGGGATGGTGGGGGAGATGGGAGAGAGAGAGAGAGGTAGGTGTTACTGCATACTTCTCAAATTAAGAAATAATAACAAAAAACAAAAGACAAATATGAAAACATCCCAACTTTAAGGTGAAATTGACCTCCCTTGCATTTTCTTTTCTTGTTTGAATCACATGAAAGGGAGTTTAATGTAAATAATGTTTGTAGAGAAACAAGCCATCACATTACTTATCCTTTTCTACCCCCAACCCTTTCAATACATTTAACTTTGGCTACTGTTAAAAAACAAAAACAAAAACAAAAATGTAGTACATGATATTTATCTTTTAATATAAGTATGATTAAATATTTTTAAACCAGCAACATATAAGTAAATGTCTGAAAATTAAGATATGTACATATCTAAGGATCACTTGTAGATATAAAGTAGTTAAAATGACTCAAAGCTATAGCTCTCTCAAAAACAAAAGTCCTACACCAAAGTCCAAAGGAAAAGTTAAGCAAAGCAGATAGAAATGGAACTCTTATTTCTTTCAGTAGTCAAAGCAAAAAGATGCTCAAATTTTTATACAGAGGTATAAAAAATAAGAATTTGCAATGCTAATAAGCATTTTTGCAATTTATAAGACGCTGGTTAAGAGAAAGAGTAAAAAGAATCAGAGGAAGAAATAAATGCCAGATAGGATGAGTCCCATCATATTCTCCACCCCACAATCATCATATTTTCACTCTCTAGAACAAACAGCTTGGTTAAAACTTTTTATCAATGGTATGAAACCTTTATTTTATTCACAGCATTGCCAAACAGATGCATAGTGTCTTTTTGGTGGTTGTTTTTCTTTTCACACCATTCTTTTCTAGGGCTTGAGATATAAGATCTTTAATTCCAGAGTAAATAGACCACTTGTTTGTGTAAAACCTGAACTTTTTCCTTGGTATCCATGAACTTTGAAGGGAAGAGTTACCTCCTAACTACAATAGTGAATCATTTAGTTGCTTTAACAATCCATTGAGTCATCCTTCCAGAATCTTCCTTGAAGGTCATCAATCTTTTCTTCTGTTGCTTAGAGAACTTGGACTGGGGTTAGATGAATCTCATATAAGACACACTCCTTAATGGTTGAGCATCATGAACTTTCTCAAACAGGCAACTCCTTACATTAACCTAATTGGATTTTCTAGAAATGCAAAGCTATGCGGTTACTGGGAGAAAAAATAAAAAAGCAAACTAAATTATTCCAAACCCAACCACTAGCACTAACTGTACCCATAAAAACAGACAGCAGAAATTTTAGTAGAGTAGAGACTTACAAGGGAATGGTAAATTAATACAGGATGGAAGCCCTGCATTCATGTACCATTTAGTGAGGCTGTACTAGTTTTACTTACATTCTTATGTCTATATTTAACTTTCCAACCTAGTATGTCACATTTTATTGACATTGCAGGGTTTTTTTTTTTTGCCAGAATAATGACAGATTTAAACTAATTGAAATAATATTGATTCCTCAGTAGGGAAAATGATGGGTTTTTAAAATTATAGTAATTTCATGTCATGAAAGAAGTTGGGGGGCTGGGAAGGTGGCTCAGTCGTAGAGCGCTTCTCTTGCATGCCAGAGGCCCTGGGTTCGATTCCTCATCACCACATAAGCAAAAAGAAAAAAAGCTGGAATTGGCGCTGTGGCTCAAGGCCCAGAGTTCAGGCCCCACGACCAGACACCCTCCCCCCATAAAAAGAAGTTGGGGTTATTTCTTTAGGAATAGTCGCCAGTTCTTTAGACTTAAAGGTGTTTAAAAAGAACCTAAATCACAGTGGATCTCTATTTGTTGCCCTGCAGTCTTCCCAGTGGCTAGAGGAGGTTAGAGCCAGTGGGACTGGTCTCTGCTCTGTGCCTTATTTTTAATGTCCGCAGACTGGGAAGGATCTCCTGAGATGAGAAGTTTATCATCCCTGGGCTCTTGGACAACCTCATCACCGAAGAATAGCCCCCAAGGGAACAGAACACAACTCAGCTCTGTCATCTGACTTCTGCTTCCTATTAGAGAATTCCTTTAAACACATTTGTTTTCCTAGTACTTGAACATGCTCAAATTCATTGCTTCATTTGCTGACTATTTCACTCATGGGGGGGCGGGGAAGCAAAAAACCTGCTACAAGAATTTCCTTTGCAACCCTGAAAGGTCATGGGGCTCATCAAAGCACTTCCCATTTGGAGCACTCTTTCTACCCAGAATTTTCTCTAATAATTTCTCTAATATTTCCAACATTTCCAACTCTGTGGTCTTCTGGCAAAGTGCAAAAGGGCTATCAACTCACAAAATAAAAAATGAAAGAAAAGTGGGCTGGAAATGTGGCTCAGTGGTAGAGTGCTTGCCTAGCATGCATGAAGCCATGGGTTCAATTGCTCAGTACCACACACACAGAAAAAGCTGGAAGTAATGCTGTGATTCATGTGGTAGAGCCTTGAGCAAAAGATCCTCAGGGGCCATGCCCAGACCCTTAGTTCAAGCCCCAGGACTGGCAAAAAGAAAGAGAAACAGAGAGAGAGAGAAAAAAGAGAGAGAGAGAAGCAGAGACATTGAGACACAGAGAGAAGGAAAGAAAGAACGGAAGAAAAAATGAAAGAAGGAATGAAAGAAAGGAATGAAAGAAAGAAAGAAAGAAAGAAAGAAGGATAGGAAGGAAGGAAGTAAGAAAGAAAGAGAGAGAGCTAGAAGAAACAAAGAGAGAAAGAAAGAAAGAAAGAAAGAAAGAAAGAAAGAAAGAAAGAAAGAAAGAAAGAAAGAAAAAGAAAGGAAGGAAGGAAGGAAGGAAGGAAGGAAGGAAGGAGGGAAGAAGGCAGGAGGGAAGAAGGCAGGAGGGAAGGCAGGAGGGAAGGCAAAGGGAAGGTAGGAAAGAAGAAGGAAGGAAGGAAGGAAGGAAGAAAGAAAGAGAGATAGAAACAGGCAGAAGGGAAAGCAAAGGGAAGGAAGAAGGAAGGAAGGAAGGAAGAAGGAAAGGAGAGAGGGTGGAAGGAAGGAAGGAAGAGATGAGGGTGGGAGGGAGGGAGAAACAGAGAGAGAGGAGGGGGTAGAAAGATCCATTGGAAGAAACATATTTCTAATTATTCCAACAATTTTCTTCCCATTGTCAGTTTATACACAATTAAAAAATTCTAAAACTTGCATATGCATGTGAAGTGTCCACACTCTCTCACGTATTATCTTTCAGGAATAAGCAGCTGGATCATTCATGCCTGTAATCCCAGCTACTCAGGAGGCTGAGATCTGGGGATCGTGATTTAAAGCCTGACTAGGCAGTTAACTCCTTGAGACCCTTATCTCCAATAAACTACTCAAAAAAGTCAGAAATGGCACTGTGGCTCCAGTGGTAGAGCGATCACCTTGAGCAAAAGAAGCTCAGAAAGTTTCCATTTCAGCGCTGGGATGGTGGCTCAGTGGTAGAGCTCTTGCCTTACATGCATGAGGCCCTGGGTTCGATTCCTCAGCACCACACAAGCAGAAAAAAAGCCAGAAGTGGCACCATGGCTCAAATGGTAGAGCGCTAGCCCTGAGCTGAAGAGCTGAGGGACATTGCCCAGGCCGAGTTCAGGACCCACGACCAGACCACCCCCCCCCCCAAGAAAAAAAGAAAGTGTCCATTTCGCTTAACATCATCTTAGCTTTGGACCTTTTCTGCTTATCCTACACATGTACTCGTTATTGCAAATAAGGAAAACCATGGGACCTATGTTTCTTTGGGTCTGCCTTAATTCACTTAATATACTTTTTTCCAAGTGTTTCCATTTCCTAACAAATGGGGTGATGTCATTCATTCTGATTGAGGCATAGAATTCTTATATATATATACATACACACACACACACACACACACACACACACACACATATCACATTTTCTTGATCCATTCATCTACTGCGGGGCATCTGGATTGGCTCCATATCTTAGCTGCAATAAACATAGTTTTGCTGGTAGCTTTAGTATGGTCATGTTTGATCATTTGGGTAAATGCCAAAAAGTGGGATTGCTGGGTCATGGAGAAGCTCTATGTGGAGTCTAAGTGAAATGAATCCCAAGATAGGGACTCAGGTGTGTTTTTTTTCTTTCTTGCTATTGTTCCTAAAGTATTTATAATGTACCATGTAATTTTTTGTTTCTTTGTATGTTCCTCCCCCATAGTATAACCCATTTTCACTGTATTTAATGTCGGTCCCTGCATCTTATATATACACTTCTCTACTTTGGGAGGGGAAAGGAAAAAACAAAATGCTTAAATAGGTATACAGATTGACCCATTGTAACAATGAGATGTACAAGACACTATGTTGAAAACTGAACTTTACAATTTAAGCGGGGAGGGGGAAGGGAAACAGTGTAGTTGGGAAGGTGGAGAGGGAAGGGATGGTAAGGGAAACACAAAGGAGGAGGTAAAAATGCTCAATAGGAAATGTACTCATTACCTTGTTCATGTAACTGTAACCCTTCTGTACACTTTTTATACAATAAAAATGTATTTTAAAAAAGAAAGAAAGAAACAGTGTCCAGACCAAGTTCAAGCCATAGGACTGACAAAAAAAGAAAGAAGCAGACTTCTATATAACGGCATTAAGGAATAATAATAGTAATAATAGTAATAATAATAATAATAATAATAATAATAATAATAATGGAGGAAGAATAATATCTTGTTTTGGTTTAGTTTTAGTGTTTCTTGTTTTGGGTTTTATTTTCGTGACAGGGCCTTGCAATGCAGCCCAGGCTGTCTTGATCTCTTAATCCTCCTGACTTCAGAATGCAGGGATTATAGACATGCATACCAAACTGGGTTAGTTTTAAAAATAATATAGCACATAGCCTTATTTTAATAATAGTATATACATAAACTTTAACATTTTAATAATAGTGTATATAAACTTTTTAATATAGTGTATATGTATAACATTATTCACATTATACGCTTTTCCTTTGTTTGGTTTTTGTTGTTGCTATTATTTTTGAGTGTGCTAGTATTAGGGCCTGTGCGCTGTCCATAAGATATTTTTCCCTCATGTTTGGTGCTCTACCACTTGAGCCTCAGCTCCACTTCTGGCTTTTCTGCTGATTGCTAATGGTAAATTGATTAAAAGCCTGTTTCTAAGTGGCAATCTTCTAGTTGTATATGAATTTATATGTATTCAAATGTATTTCTTAAAATTCATTTAATTCTTAGAAACTCTAATATTACATTTTATATATTATATATTATTATGTTACGTAAGTTATATTATTAGTTCTTAAAGATTCTAATATATACTTCTTTTACTAACACTGATATAACTAGTTTGACTTTTTTGTTGTTGTTGTTGGTCATGGGCCCTCAACTCTGGGCCTGGGAGCTGTCCCTCAGCTCTTCAGCTCAAGGCTAGTGCTCTACCATTTGAGCCACAGTTCTACTTCTAGCTTTCAGCTGGTTAATTGAAAATAAGAGTCTCATACTTGCCTAACTGAGATGACTTTGAACCACAAACTTCAGATATCAGCTTCTTGAGTAGCTGGGTACAGGTGTGAACCATCAGTTCCTGCCTCGTGTGAGTTTCTGTGGATTTTTCTTTGCCACAACTACAGTGACTGAATCAACACCTTCAAAGGACCCATGACCAGACATCAAGACTCTACCAAGTTCCAGATGCCGATGTGTGGTATGGAATTTGGTCTCAACTCTGATAAAAAACAGCAAAGCAGGAGGAAGGTGGCTTTGTAGTCAACCTTATTCAGGTTTAAACCCTGGCACTGACAATCTTCTAAATAACCTTGAGTAGGTTATTTTACAGTTCTCTGGCTTCTTGAAATAATATTAATCTCACTGAGTTATTGGTTTTATGGTTGGTTTAAAGATAGTTGACAATGCAAAGTAATGCTTAAGCCCAACCTTGTTCTGCCATTTTTTAATTCCTCAGCCTGAAGCATGAATCATTCTGTATCCACAGTCCTTCATCCTCAACATGAGGACACTTATTATGATTTCTCATAGGACTTGGGAAAGATTAAAAATGGTGTGTGTGGGGGGGAGCCCAGTTGACACTCATGTGTGTCTGTGTGTCTCTGTGTGTCTGTGTACTAGAGCTTGAACTCAGGGCCTAGCCACTGTCTCTTCTTAGCTTTTTCACTCAAAACTGGTGTTCTACCAGTTGAGCTGCACCTCCACTTCTGGGATTTTGATAGTCTCACAGACTTTCTTGTTCAAGCTGGCTTCAAATCTCAATCCTCACATGTCAGTCTCCTGAATAGCTAAGAGAGATTACAGGTAAGCCACTGCCACACAGATTGACAGAATTAAATATTTCCAAATGATTAAAACTCTGCTTTACAACATTTGGAACCTGTTAAGTGAACACTTGATGTTTTAGTTATTTATCTTTCACAAAATTTGTCTCAATTTTCTAGCATTAGTAACTATGCGACACCTAAGAGGTGCTGTCCCTTGAATTGTCCTGGGGGAGGCTGTATCTAGCTGTATTCTAACTAAGAATATGAGGCCATAGTGATGATGAGGACATTTATTAGTTATTGTAAAGAAGTCTGAATGATGATTTTAAATATTCACATTTCTCTCCCCTTTCAATGATAGATTTATCTCTTCTTTCAATCAGTATATTTTGGATGATTATTGAAGTAATTATTGGCTTTTAAAAACTCATGTAATCAATACCTGGATACAGCTTTAAATGATACACACACTTTTATCAGTTTTAAAGTTCACTTATTCTTTATAGCAAATTTCATAGATGTCTTTTTAAATATCTTTGGATACATGTTTTATAAATAAAGAGGCTTAAATCAGATTCCATGTAAAGAAATCTGGGTTAATGTCTTAGCATTGAAAATATGAAGGGAATATTCATTTATGGTTGTTATGTAATATATGTATATGTGCACAAATATCAGTATATCATACATAAATACACGGTATTCTAAGTTAGATCAGAATGTACTATTAATATACAAAGGTAATATCATCTAACCCATCTTTTTAAAGCAAAGTGGACCTTTACTCAACCATGGTAAATGCACAGAACATAATACAAATTTGTATGATAATGTCCTCTTATGCTTAAATTTAAATTCCAAATTGAATAAAATACAAACTGTATAATAGAAATATTGGCTAATTAAAACCCAAATCATTGTTCACTTAGTTTCTCACAGAGTTGTTCTGAGCAGTTATGACAGGGTTTTGCCATTGTTGGTTACTGTCATTGCTTCTTTTTACAAAAAGGTCAAATATTCGCCTGTCTGTTTCCTTACACTACATCAGCATAATGTCAGTTACTCTTTAGACTCATTTGATATGTTTACTTCCTAATAATTAATTTCTGTATATTATTTCAATGTTTACAAACCTCTTCATAAACATTTGTCTATTTCCTATGAACCCCGTCTATTTTCTGGGGCGGGAGTTGAGTCATGGGGCCTGAACCCTGGGCCTGGGGGCTGTCCCTCAGCTCTTCAGATCAAGGCAAGCACTTTATCACTTGAGCCACAGCACCACTTCCGGCTTTTCTCTTTTTGCTTATGTGGTGCTGAGGAATCGACCCCAGGGCCTCATGCATGCAAGGCAAGCACTCTACACCTGAGCCACCTTCCTAGCCCAACCCTGCCTATTTTTAAACAATATTTGTCGATCTAAGTCTGTTCAGTTTCATGAATATTCAAGTTGTGACTGAGATAGACGGCCACAGTAGAATTGGAAGTGAACTGTTGACTTGGGCAATAAATAGGTGCATTTTTTGGAAGTAAACTGGTGACTTGGGCAATAATGTGTGCGTTTATGTGCTAGTTTTTTTTTTGGTAAGATAACTCTTAGAGGTACACATTTATTTATCTGTTGTACATATTTGATTACAATTTTTAATGTTTGAAGAATTGCACTCATTTGCTTTTGCTATGTACAAGGTAAGATATATTTTCTGTTCCCAATAAGTGACAATACAGACTAATTAAAACAGGAAATAAACAACTGTCTGTGCTTAAAAATTATAAAACCTTACTCTGTCATAATTCGTTTTTTCCTCCTGGCTTCCAAAAGAACAGTGCTCAAGAACCAGCACCCTATCGCTGCCATTTGGGGCCTGAGTTCACACAGTGGGCCATGGGCTGACAAAGGAGACATGCCAGTGTTGGCTCATTTAAGAGGGTGGTCCTGGAGGTCCAGAAGGCAACTACAACAGAGAAAAGAACTCAAATGTACCTTGCAGTGGCAGGAATGGGACACACACACATTCTAGGAGACATCTGTGCACAGTCTTGCAGTCATAGCTAGAGGTCATGAGGACCAAGGTGTGGCTTTTGTTTGATCTGAAATGACCCAAGTTCAACCACAGGGATTTCTGACACAAGCAGGGCTTGGAGATTCTGGGCCATGTATCAGGTCACGTTAACTGACGCATGGCTGAAGCACAGGGATTTGTGTCAAAGGCATCCGTGACATGTCCCACTGCCTAATGACCTGACCCTACCTGATACCGCATAGAGTGACAGATTCTGAGGTCACTGCCACCCTGTGCAACTGCACTTAGGAAACCTGCCTGGCACATGGATGCTTGGTTTGTCTCAATCCACAATGAGGAAGCCATATTCCAGTGGAGATCCTGCCACCAAGGACAGAGTTCTCAGTTACCTCAAAATTCTCAGCACCACAAATAAATCAAACGAAGTGAAAGGCAAAAGATTTATACAATATGAAGAGAAACTATAGTACAAAGAAACACACAAACAAAGGTTGTGTGGTTACACTCATTTGTGGGAGCTAGACTGTGCCTATAAATCTACAAGTAAATACACTGGATAGTTAAAAAAAAACACAATTCACATCTCTAGGCAATCATACACAGTGAGACCAAAGGAGGTTATCTTAGGAGAGGAACACAAAGGCACTATGCCTATGCACCTCTGATCATACAAAATCATATTTATCCAAATGTGCAGAAGAATGATATCATTAGATATTGTAAGGGACAGAAATGTTTATATTTTTTTTTAAAAAGAAAGGAGATATGAGACTCTTGTCCATTGTATGGCAAGTGAAGATCTTCTCCCAATCAGTGGGCTTTCTACTGATCTTGAATTCAAAAAATTAACTCCTCCAACAACAAACCCTCAAAGAAACAACTGCCCAATAAATAAGTTGGATAAAGAGTTAAAGAGAAACTTCTCTGAAGAAGAAAGAAGGATGGCCAATATACACATGAAGAAATGCTCAACCTCCCTAGCCATAAAAGAAATGCAAATCAAAACAACATTGAGTTACCACCTCACCCCAGTTAGAATAGCAAAAATCAAAAACTCTAACAACAACAGATGCTGGAGCGGATGTGGACAGAAGGGAACCTTACTTCATTGTTGGTGGGAGTGTCAAGTTGTTCAACCACTTTGGAAAGCAGTATGGACGTTCCTGAAAAGACTTCACATAGATCTGCCCTATGACACAGCAATCCCACTTTTGGGCATTTACCCAAGTGTTTACAAACAAGACCGCATTAAAGTTACCAGCACAACAATGTTTATTGCAGCATTATTTACCATAGCTAAAATATGGAACCAACCCAGGTGCCCCTCAGTAGATGACTAGATCAAGAAAATATGGTATATATGCACAATGGAATTCTATGCCTCCATCAGAAAGAATGACATTGCTCCATTTGTTAGGAAATGGAAAGGCTTGGAAAAAATTATATTAAGTGAAGCAAGCCAAACCCAAAGAAACATAGGTCCCATAGTTTCCCTTATTTGCAATATCTAGTATATATATGACTCAAGCAGAAAAGGTCAGATAATGTGAAGTTAGGAAAATGAACCCTTAGATATGTATTTAAATATTTTATTTATTTCATGCATTTGTTTTTAACACATTTATAAGATTATTTCTTTGTTGCTTTGTATGTCCCTCCTCCACAGTATAACCCCTGCTTTCACTATATTTGATGTCGGTATAATTTGTGGAGCAGATGGGGAAAAACAAGTCGTTTAAGGATACAGGTGGACCCGTTGCAACCTTGAGAAGTACAAGTTGTCATGTCGAAAACGAACTTTACAACTTTGGTTTGGGGGGGGGAGGATTGAGTGGGGGAGCAGGGGGATCCTGGGAAGGGATGTGAAGGGCAAACAAAGGAGGAGGCCGCAATGCTTGATAAGAAATGTACTCATTATCTTGCCCATGCAATTGTAACCCCTCTGCACAGTATGTTCACAAAAAAAAAAAATAAGAAAGAAAGGAGAATAAAAGAGTTTATTATGAAAGCTTGAAAAGTGAAATAAAAAATTAGAGAAAATACTGGCATCAGTGGCTAGCACCTGTAATCCTAGCTACTCAGAAGGTTGAGATCTGAGGTTCATGGTTCAAATCTAACTCTGGCAAGGAAGGCCATGAGGTCTTATGTTCAATGAACCACAAGAAAACTGAAGTGCTATGTGACTTAAAGTGGTAGAACACTAGCCTTGAAGAAATGAGCTTGGGGCTGTGCCCAAGCCCTGAGTTCAAGCCCCATGACAGAGAGAGAGAGAGAAAGAGAGAAAGAGAGAGACAGAGACAGAGAGCAATATGTTAAAAAAGGTATAGAAAAACAAGCAAGCAAGAAAGAGAGAGACGGGGGAGGGAGGAAGGGGAATGAAGGAAGAGGAAGGAAGGAAGGAAGGAAGGAAGGAAGGAAGGAAGGAAGGAAGGAAGGAAGGAAGGAAGGAAGGAAGGAAGGAAAAAGAAAGAAGGAAGGAAGGAAGGAAAGAGGGAAGGAAGGAAAGAAAGAAAGAAAGAAAGAAAAGGAAAGAAAACTGCCATGTTCTGGTGGCTCACAATTTTAATACTAACTACTCAGGAGGGTAAGGTCTGATGACTCTGGTTCAAAGCCAGCCCGGGCCAGAAAGTCTGGGAAACTCTTATCTCCAGTGAACCAGCAAAAATTAAAAAAGGGAAGTAGAGCTTATGGTTCAGTTGGTAGAGCATCAGCCTTCAGTGAAAAAGCCAAGCAAGAATAAGAAGCTCTGAATTTGGAGTACAGTTTTTTTTATTTTCCTTAGCTACTTCCTGACTTTGTACTGGTAGCTCTTAGCTTGCTAACTTGCCTTCCTTATTTCCCCCAGATATATGTGCCCTTATTTCTGGTGTATAGAGACACAGAGACTCCTCACCTTGGCTTCTCCCTGTGCCAAGGTCTTAATGCTTAATGACCCCAGGCTCCAACTTAGAAAATAGACAAACCTGGACACCAGTGGTTCAGAGTTATAATCCCAGATAGTCAGCAGAGTGAGATCTGCAGACCAAGGTTTAAAACAAGCCCAGGTAGGAAAGTACATGTGAATTTTATCTCCAATTAATCAGCAAAATTCTGGTAACGGAGCCGTGGGTCAAGTGGCAGAGTTCCAGCCTTGAGCACTAAGCTAAGGGAGAATGCTTAGGCCCTGAGTTCAAACCCCAGTAGGTGCATACACAAAAAAATTGTTAAAATTCAACAGATTGATGCAAATGCGTATATTTTCTTGAGTAATATAATTCCATTTTCCTAATCTTATTTCTTATTTCATTTTCTTCTAATTAATTTGGTGCTCAAAAGACAAATTTGCATATATGTACATATACATATGTGTGTATATGTATATACTTATGTATACATGAGTGTTTGTCTTTCCTTACTCCATCCCTTTTGAAGCCTTTCTAGCATTAGCGTTTGTTGTTGTTGTTGTTGTTGTTACCAGTACTCAAACTTGAACTTAGGAACTCATGCTTTTGCTGGGCTTTTTTTGCTCCAACTAGTGCTCTATCACTTGAGTTACATATACACTTCTGACTTTTTTCTGGTTAATTAGGGACTAGAGTCTCTTGGCCTTTCCTGCCTGAGCTGGCTTCAAACTAGGTTCTTCATACCTCAGCCTCCTGAGTAGTTAGGATGACAGGTGTGAGCCACAAGTGCCCAGCTTCACATTAGCTTAGTGAACATTTTACTTTCACCTTCACACTGCCACCTACTCTGTTTGATTAAATAATATGTTGACATGCTCAAATTTATGTTTATTCTAGCACAGGAATTCCAGCTAATACAATTATATTCATGGTTTCAGGAACTTGCTTATTATAAAATACTGAAGTAGAAAAATTTGTCTTTGTGCTATCCAGCACGGATTTTATCAATTTTGTTTCATCTTTCCTCCATTTTTCTTTTTTTAATTTATTTTTTATTTTTATTTTTATTTTGTTGTGAGAATACCGTACAGAGGAGTTACAATTACATGGGCAAGGTAACGAGTACATTATTTATCAAGCATTGTTGCTTCCTCTTTGTTTCCCCTTCCCATCCATCCCTTCCGATACTCCTCCCCTCTCCCCACCCGATCCTCCCCCCACCCAACACCAAAGTTTTTAAGTTCGTTTTTCGATATAACAACTTGTACATTTCCTTGTTGCAATGGGTTCACCTGTATCCCTAGATAAATGATATGTTTTTTTTTTTACCTTCCCCTCCACAAATTATACCAACATCAAAATCAGTGAAAATATGGGTTATACTGTGGGGGAGGAGCATACAAAGCAACATAGAATTCATCTTATAAACATGATAGAAACAATTTCATGAAAGGAGAAAAAAAACATTTGAATAATTATCGTGGGGTTCATTCCACTAACATCAACTTATCTGACCTTTTCTGCTTGACTCAGACATATACTAGTTATTGCCAATAAGGGAAAACATGGGACGAATGTTTCTTTGGGTTTGGCTTACTTCACTCAATTTAATTTTTCCAAGTATTTCCATTTCCTAAAAAATAGGGCTATGTCATTCTTTCTGATGGAGGAATAGAATTCCATTGTGTATATATACCATATTTTCTTGATCCATTCACCTACTGAGGGGCATCTGGGTTGGTTCCATATCTTAGATATGGAAAATAAGGCTGCAATAAACATAGTCGTGCTGGTAGATTTCGTGAGGTCATGTTTGTGTTCATGTTGGTAAATGCCAAAAAGTGGGATTGCTGGGTCATCGGGGAGCTCTATGTGGAGTCTTTTTTTTAAAAAAAAAATTATTTTATTTTATTTGAGAACATAGTGTACAGAGGGGTTACAATTACATGGGCAGGATAATGCATACATTTCTTACCAAGCATTGCAGCCTCCTCCTTTGTTTACCCTTCACCTCCCTTCCCAGCCTCCCCCCTTCCCCCACCCAATTATACCCCCCTCCCCCCCACACCGACATTGTAAAGTTGGTTTTCACATGACATTTTGTACTTCTCATTGTTGCAACAGGTCCACCTGAATCCTTAAACGACTTGTTTGTCCCCATCTCCTCCACATGTAACCCCCGCTTTCTATGTGGAGTCTTTTTAAGGAACCTCTATACTGCTTTCCAAAGTGGTTAAAAATGTTTTCACTCCCACTAACAATGCAGTATGGTTCCCTCTGTCCACATCCTTTCCAGTTATCTGTTATTAGAGTTCTTGATTATAGCCATTCTAACTGGGGTGAGGTGGTAACTCAATGTTGTTTTGATTTGCATTACTTTTATGGCTAGAGAAGTTGAGCATTTTTTCCTGTGTCTATTGGCCATACTTCTTTCCTCTTCAGAGATGTTTCTCTTTAAGTCGTAGCCCACTTATTTATTGGCCAGTTGTTTCTTTAAAGATTTGTTTTGGGGGAATTTAATTTTTTTAAGTTCCAGGTATATTTTAGATATGAGACCCTTGTCTGTGGTATGGCTAGTGAAGATCTTCTCCCAATCAATGGGCTTTCTATTGATCTTGCTAGCTATGTCCTTTGCCATGCAGAAGCTCTGCAATTTCATGCAATCCCCTTTGTCCAACCTTTCTTTGATTTGTTGTGTTTCTGGGTCTCCATTAAGAAAATTTCGGCCTGTGCCAAGGAGACCTAGAGTTTCTCATATTCCATCTTCTAATGTTTTCATAGTGTCTGCTTTGACTCTGAGGGTTTGGATCCATTTGGAGTTGATTCTGGTTCAATGTGCTATATAAGGATCTAGCTTTACTTTTCAACAAGTAATTAACCAATTTTGATAGCATCATTTACTGAACAGGCTGTCTTTCTTCCATTCTATTTTTTTAACACCCTTATCGAAGATTAGATGGTTATATGTCTTTTGGTTCATTTCTGGGTTTTCAAGTCTATTCCATTGGCCCTGGGGTCTGTTCTTGTGCCAGTACCAAGTTGTTTTGATTACTATAGCTTTGTAGTAGAGTTTGAAATTTGGTATTGATATTCCTTCAACACTGTTCTTTCTGTTAAGGATCGTTTTTGCTATTTGGGGTCTTATATTATTCCCTGTGAATTTTTGGATTGCCTCTTCTATTTCCTTGAAAAATGAAGTTGGAATATTGATAGGTATCACATTGAATTTGTAGATAGCCTTGGGAAGTATTGCCATTTTCACGACGCTGATCTTTCCAATCCAGGAGCATGGGAGTTTTTGTCACTTTCTGTTTTGATTTCCTTTTCCAGGTTTTTAAAGTTTCTCACAGAGGTTCTTCACTTCTTTGATTAAGTTAATTCCTAACTATTTTTTGTGGGGCTGTAACGAATGAAGTTGCTTTTCTGATTTCAGCCATGCTTTTCTCATTGTTGGCATAGAGAAAATCAATCGATTTTTTGAGGGTTAATTTTATACCCTGCTACTTTGCCAAAGTTTTGAATCACCTTGAGTAATTTAGGAACAGAGTCCACAAATTCTTTAAATACAAGATCATGTCATCTGCAAAGAGGGAGAGTTTTAATTCTTCTTTCCATATTTGGATCCTCTTTATGTTTACATCTTGTCTTATTGTTGTATTTAGGCATTCTAATGCTAAATTGAAGAGCAGTGAAGAGAGTGGGCATCCTTGTCTCATTCCTGAGTATAGAGGAAATGGCTTTAGGTTTTCTACATTGAGTACAATACTGGCTGTAAGTTTATCATATACAGCTTTTACTGTATTGAGGAAGGTTCCATGGATTCCTAGTTTTTCCAGAACCTTCATCATAAAAGGGTGTTGGATCTCTTCAAATGTTTTTTCTGCATGTATTGAGATACCGATGTGGTTCTTATCTTGCACTTGTTGATGTGATGATTCATCTTAACTGATTTGTGTATATCGAACCAGGTTTGTATCCCTGAAATGAATCCTGTTTGATCGTGGTGTATGATTTTTTGGATGAATTGTTGAAGTCGATTGACGAAAATTTTGTTGAGAAGTTTTGCATCAATGTTCATCAAAGATATGGGTGTATAGTTGTCTTTCTTTGATGAGTCCCTGCCTGGTTTGGGAAAGAGGGTTATTATAGCTTCATAGAATGAATTTGTTAGGGAACTTTCTCTTTCAATTTCATTGGAAATTTGAAGTAGAATTGTTGTGAGTTCTGCTGTGAAGGCCTTTTTGAATTCTGCTGCAAAACCATCTGGTCCTGGGCTTTTCTTAGATGGAAGGTATCTTATTGTTGTTTCTATTTCAATGCTTGATATGGGCCTGTAAAAATGGTTTAACTCATCTTGGTTTAGTTTCGGAATGTCCATATTTGCTAGGAAAAGGTCCATTTCTGCCAAGTTCTCAAACTTATTAGCACAAAGGTTTGAGAAGTATTCCCTTATAATGTTTTGAACCTTGGTTGTTTCTGTGGTGATGTTTCCATACTGATCTCTGAGTTTATTTGTTTGGGTGTGTTCTCTTCTTTTCCTGATAAGGTTTGCTAAGGGGCTGTCTATTTTTTTATTTTTTTTTTCAAAGAACCAACTCTTTTTTTTTGTTGTTTCTTTCTATGGTTTTTTTTTTTATTCTAATTCATTTAATTCTGATTTAATTTTAATTATTTTTTTCTGTCTACTAGATTGGGTTTATCTTGCTTTTCTTTTTCAAGGAGACTCAGGTGTCTCATTAAATTTTTGGTTTCAGATCTCTTCAATTTGTTGATGTAGGAACTCAGAGCTATAAACTTGCCACTGAATACTGCCTTTGCTTTGTCCCAGAGGAGCTGGTAGTTTGTGTGCTCATTTTTGTTGAAGATTATGAACACTTGAATTTTGTTTCTAATCTCTTCCATGACCCACTGGTAGTTCAACAGTGTTGTTCAGCCTAGATGTATTACAGGACTTTCTTTAGTTGCTTTTGGTGTTGAGTTCTAAGTTTATTCCCTTGTGGTCTGAGAGAATAAAAGTTATAATCTCAATGTTTCTGAATTTGGACAAGTTTGTTTTGTGATCTAAAATGAGGTCCATTTTGGAAAATGTTCCATGTGCTGCTGAGAAGAACGTGAATTCTGATGTTGCTGGGTGAAATATTTGGTAGATATCTTTTAAATATAGTCGATCTATGCAGTTGTTTAGGCCTGTGGTTTCTCTGTTGAGTTTTTGCTGAGTTGGTCTACCTAGTGAGGATAGTGGTGTGTTAAAAGTCCCCGACAATTAATGTGTTTGGATCTATATGAGATTTGAGGGAAAGCAGTGTTTCTTGGATAAATTTGGTTGCTCCGTTGTTTGGCAAATAGAAATTTCGAATTACAATATCCTCCTGAAGGAGACATCCCTTAATTAGTATGTAGCGACCTTTTTTTATTTCTTCTCACTAATTTTAATTTGAAGTCCATTTTATCTGATATTAGGATTGCAACTCCTGCCGGTTTATTTGAGCCATTCGCTTGGCAAAATTTGTTCCATCCTTTCACATTCAAAAATGTGTTTGTTTTTATGGGCAAAGTGTGACTCCTGCACACAGCAGATAGAAGGATCTTTCTTTTATTCCAACTAGACAGTCTATATCACGTAATTGGAGAGTTAAGCCGGTTCATTTTAAGAGATAGGACTGAGAGGTTTTTGGGAGTTCCTGCCATTTTATCCACCTTCTTGGGGGCTGTGGCAACTGGGTTCTTCCTATGGTTCTTGGACTCTCAGTTTGGGTGCAGTTTCTAGGCATTTATTGTGGTCTTGTTGGTTCTCTATGTGAAGGACATCTTTAAATATCTTTTGTAGAGCTGGTTTGGTGGAGATATATTGTTTCAATTTTTCTTTCCTATAGGTTTTTATTTGAGCTTTGGTTATGAAGGACAGTTTAACTTGGTATAGTATTCTTGGTTGATAGTTTTTGTCTTTAGGGCATGGCATAAATACTTCCAGGCTCTTCTTGGTTTAATTGTCTCTGCTGAGAAATCTGAGGTTTTGCTAATTGGTTTCCCTTTATAGGTGATTGATCTTTTCTCCTTTAAGGATGCTTTCCTTGGTCCGAACTGATCCTGTGCAGATTATAATGTGAAAGTAGGATGTCCTGTTCTAGTCTGGTCTATTTGGTGTTCTAAAAGCTTCTTGTATCGAATAGGCCTATCTTTTTGCACATTTGAGAAGTTCTGTGCTAGGATCCTGTTAAATAAATTTCCTAGACCATTAACTTCTGCCTCTAGGTGTTCCTCTACACCCATTATCCTCAGATTAGGCCTTCTGATGTTGTCTTCTAAATGTTGAATAGATCTATCATATTTCTTGGATTTGTCATGGATGGATGTATATTCTTTCTCTGTAATATCTGGGCTTTCTTCAATCCCTGAGATTCGATCTTCTGCATGGTCTAACCTACTGTCAAAGCTTTCTACTTTGTTTTTTTTTTTTTTTTTTTTTTTTTTAATTCTTTTCCTTCTAATTGGTCGGTTTTGATAGCTTCAAATTCTTTGTTGGAACTTTGTTCTAGATCTTGTAAGAACTTCTTTACTTCCTTAATTTGGTGATTTTTGTTTATTCTCAAATCACTTAGTTGATTGGTTATGGTTTCCTTGGACTCCCATTCCTTCTGTAGTGCTCTGCTGCACTTTCCCTTTGCGGTCTCCCTGATTTCTTTCAGCTCTCTGTTTATGGATTCCCTGAATGCCTCCATTGATCTTTGTCTATTCTCATCCCGATCTCTCAGTTTCTGTATTTCTCTTTGATTAGCATCCTCACATTCATGCATTTCCTGTAGTTCCCTTTGAGTGTTCTCAACCTGTTCATGCCATTCCTGACTTTCTCTTTGTCTGTTCTCATCCAGCTCATGCAATTCCTGTCTATCTCTTTGACTGTTCTCAACCTACTCACGCAATTCCTTTATTTCTCGTTGAATGTTCTCAATCTGATCACAAAATTCTTGAATCAATCTTTAAGTAGCTTCCTCACGCGCTAGAGACTCATGTATTGATCTTTGGTTGGCCTCCTCTCTCTCCCTATCATGTTTACACTGAGACCTTTACAGGTTTTCACTCTTCATTTACCCTGTTTACCTTTAGTGTTTGTAGAGGTTTTTGGGAATTCTCCTATGGATTATTCATTATCTGTTCTGTCCCTTGATTATCATAGGTGGGAGTTGAGATCCCCGGGCTTGCCATTTTCTTGTGTTTTTCTGGCTTCTTCTGCCCATTTGGGATGAGAATCACACCTATTTTGTGCTAGAACAATATTTTAAGCATCAACCAAAGTTCGTAGTTGCACAGTAAAAAGTCTGCAGATACAATCTGGTTCAAGAGATACAATCTATTGAACATCAAACAACTATTTCTTAATGGCTTAAGAAAAGCAAAGGAGAATTTGGCAACCAGAACTTATCAGGTTTAGGGAAAATGTGGGGAAAAATAGGATTAGAGGAATGTGGGACGATGAGGGAGAGTGGAATTAACCATGTCCTAAGCTCAAAGAGGGAAATTGATTGGATAGAATGATAATAGAGAGAAAAAAAGAAAAAGAAAAGAAGAAGAAAAAAGAAGAAAAAGTAAAAAAAGAGTTAAGAAAAAATGAAAAAACAAAAATTTAAAATTAAAAAGTGAAATCCTTACAAACTGTAAGTTTGAAGACGTAGTATTCAGAGAAGAATGGGGATGGGATGAGAGGAGAGGAGGGATAGAAAGGAGACATGAAAAACTAGAAAAATAAAAATGTTTTAAAATATTTTATGGGTAAAAAGAGGTAATACTGGTATTAAAGACTTTAAGTCTAAGAGGGTTTGAATTGATTAATAAATTTCTCGATTAAGTGTGTACCCAATGGAGGATAATATCTAATAATTGACGATGGGTATATTTAAGGGTGATCAAAGAACTAACTAAGTCACTCAGAAAGGAATGAAAGAGAAGAAGTGAAAAGAATGAGAAAAGAAAGAAAGAGAAAAAAATATAAAAGGTCAGTAAAAATAACAAAGGAAAAACACAAAGCACACACACATATACACCTAAACTAAAAATTATATAAGGAAGAAAAGAAAAAAAATAATTGTAAACAAAAATTAAAAATATTAAAAATTTAAAAATATTGAAAATAAGGTACAAAAAAAGAAAGTTATTTGTTTTTTTTTTGGGGGGGTGAGAAGATTCTGTATCTCCCTTGTGTCCATATCCCGTCTCTTGGTGGAGTCTCTGATCTGCTTGTGGTGTTTGGTTTTCCTGTGGCTTGATTGGTTATTTAAGTCAGTTTGTTTGGGCAAGCAGAAAAATGCTCTTCTTTACTCAGGATTTTGTGATCCGCCTCCCAGACTAGTTCAGTGAGAGGGAGATCTGTTTTGAGTATTCAAAATAGGGAGATGGCTGTTTCCTCTAGTTTGGAGATGCTGTGATGAGGCTAGGTTCTGCATACGGTTGAGGCCTTTCAGCAAACAGTAGCTTTTCCCTGAGGGGCTAGCTTCTGAGACACTCACAGAGCCCAGCCTGGAGCCTTTTTCAAGGTTTATGTTTACTGAATTTCAATTGATTGTCTAGGCTGCTGTAGGTGGGGGGCAGCCTCTGCCTCTGTTTACTCAGTGAAGAAAGCCATTCTTTGGAGCAGATTTTCCTCTGCCTGGGATGGGGGACTTTTTCCTGGGTGGAGTTGAGCCTGGCAGGTCTGACTGTCTTATTTTCTCCCAAGGACTGAATTGGAGCTGGCAGCTCAGCTGGGCCTTTGTCAGTATCAAAGATGGAGATCTCTGGTAGTGGGTGGGGGATGGGTGGCTTTCCCCTTCTGCTCCCTGAGAAGGAGTGAGGATGTCAGGCTTGTACTCATGCCACCGGGGTCTTGGTTCCTGTGTCGTCTCTGGCCTGCGATCGGCAGGGTGAAGATATCTGCTCCTTGTCAGTTCTTGCTGGTGTTAATTAGAATCCATCTGCTCACCCACTGCATCTAGTGCCTTTGTCCCGAAATCTCTGTTTTGCAGGTATGGCGGCTATGGCCACTGCTGCTGCCTCCGCAGCCTTGGCTGCCAGCAAGTACTCAGATCAGTCTCTTTGCCTGGATTTTCCCTCTCTGGCCAAACTCTCTGTACTGTAATGGCACACTTGGTGTAATTTTCTGGCCTAGCACTGTTCACTGGAGCAGTAAAACTGCTTTCTATGCTAGAGCTTGTTTAGCGTCCAGCTTCTCCTCTGCCACCTTCCTCCTGATCCTCCTCCATTTTTCTTCCCTACATATAACAACCTATTTTATTTCTTCTCATACATTCATAGTTTTAAGCTCTTTCATCCATTATCTCTGAGTCTAATTTAAATATGTACAGAGTTAAAAAAAATAATGAAATAGTCAAACACCTGTAATCCTGGCTACTTTGGATACTGATATCTGAGGACTGTGGTTCAAATCCAGCCGAGCCAGAAAACTCTGTGAGAGTCTTATCTCCAATAAACCAACAAAAAAACAAAATTAGAACTGTAGCTCAAGTGGTAGAGTACCAGCCTTGAGTGTAAAAATTAAGGGACAGTGTTCAGGCCATGAGTTCATGCCCCAGTACTGGCACATGAAAATTAAAAATACTAAAATGAAAAATATCCCAATCCTACTATTTTCACTAAAAGACTAATGGATATGACAATTGTCTGTTTTTGCTTTTGTTTATCAATATGATATATGTCATCTTTGATTCTAACAGTATATTTCTCTTCTTTACCAAGTCTGTGACATTGTTTGGAATTCAAGACTAAATGAGAGTAATTTTCTAAAGCAACATGTCAGCATTTCTTGGTCACTGAAGTTAATTTAAGTCTGTTGAGAAAAACTATTTACTGTGAGGAAATATCAGCCAAGAAAGAGTGCAAAGGCCATAAGTTCAAGCCCCAGTACCACCACATCACACACACACACACTCACACACACACACACACACACACACACACACACACACACACGCACTCACACACACATACACACACAGAGTACTTACTAAATCCTAACTTGTTTAAGGCACACAAGCAAATGCTAGTAAGTTACCAGTATCTATTTTGTCTTCCATTGATAAAACAAAGGTATAGAAAAACAAGGCCACTTCCCCCAAACCAGATTTTTGGTGTTCAAGACCTAACTTGAATCCACTCCATTTGACATAATACTGTTCAAAGGAACATTCAGTGAGTAGTAAAACAGTGTACATCTGTCAGAGATAGATATTATCAGATATCCTTGACTTTTAACGTTATATGTGGTATTTGAGCCAGATGCTGGTGGCATATACCTGTA
Source organism: Dipodomys merriami (assembly GCF_024711535.1). Taxonomy (NCBI): domain Eukaryota; kingdom Metazoa; phylum Chordata; class Mammalia; order Rodentia; family Heteromyidae; genus Dipodomys; species Dipodomys merriami. The sequence continues at coordinate 129,194 of NW_027202569.1, read as the reverse complement.
ATCCTGGCCACTCAGCTTTCTAGTTTGAAGCCACCCAGGTCCAGAATGTCTGTGAGATTTTTATCTCCAATTAACTACCAATAAGCCTGAACTAGAGTTGTGGTTCAAGGGGTAGAGCAATATTCTTGGACACAAAAGCTCAGGAACAGCACCCAGACCCTCTGTTCAAGGGCTAGGTCTAGAAAACACATACTAAAAATGTGGTATTTGCAACCAAAGAATAAATTTTAATTTGGTGTCTTTTTAGCCAATTTAATGTCTGAGCTGTTGATCTGCAAGCCTCCTCTTGACCATTCTAATCCTGGAGAATAACAATTATTCAAGTGGAAAAGAAGGATCTAGAATCATTCTCCATTAGAGATGCTGATGTTTGAAAGACTATGAGGAAAAAATACTTCAGTCTCTAAAAGAATATAACACTCACATTGGAATCTCTGAATTTGTTAATTGTTGGCCAGTATCTAGGCTTGAACGCAGAACCTGGGCATTGTGTCTCAAGGCTAGCACTCTACCATTTGAGACACATCTCTACCTCTAGTCTTTTTGACAGTCAATTGGAATAAGAGTCCCATGGATTTTCCTATCCGAGCTGGCTTTGAATAACTATCCTCAGATCTCAGCCTCCTAAGTAGCTAGGATTACAGGTTTGAGCCTGTGATGGCTAATTGAAATTTAATGTTATCTACTACCAGAGATGGTAGTTAAGACATTTACATCCACCACAAAAATCCAAGTTAATTTCAGCTTTAGTGTCTCCAGCACACTTAAGAGAAAGATCAGTAGAGATCTATCATTAAACCTTAAGAGTAGAATTCGAATACTCTTGGTTTATTATATTTTAGTTTAGATTTTATTGTGAGAATAACATACAAAGGAGTTACAATTACATGGGAAAGATCTTGGTTTATTTTGAGTCCTGCTAAATCCTAGATGTCGAGAGACAAATTCCAAAATACAAGTGTTAGGAGTTGAGAAACAGGAGAGTTCCCTGAAATTGCATTAAATTTAATATTAACAGTAATATCATTTATTTAACATCTACCAGTCTAACAAGCATCTTCAGTACCTATCAAAAAGTGGGAATTGTTTATTGCATTGTATAGATATAAGTTATGTATATGTATGTCGATTTTCTGAAGTCATGTGTCAATAAGTTCACAGTCAGAGCTCAAACTGACCTATGTGATTCCAAACTCCATGCTTTCCCTCTGTGAAAATTTTCTTTCTTATAAAGATCTGTCTATTGTATCCAACAATGTCTGGTCTCAGCTTCAATATCTAGCACTTAGGTGACTTGCTAAAACTACAAATTACAGGTTAGTACTAAGAATGGATTAGGGAGAAGAGCTGGAGCTCAAGAGGTAGAATGCCAGCCTTGAGAGAATGAAAGAAAAAGCCCAGAGAGAGCATGAGGCCAAGTGTGCAAGCCCCACCACAAACCCAAATAATAATGGATTAATAATAGACTTCCTTTGTAACACCCCTTTTTCAATATCTCCATGTTATACTTTTATCCACATTACTCACAAAACCCCAAAGAGTGCTGCTATGGTCTGGCCCATGCACCCCAATCTGACACAGAAATTAATAGAGAAACCTGATGTGTAGAGAGGCCCTTTAATCTTTTGTCAATGTAAAATCTCCATTATTGATAAGGAAGTCAATTATTTGACCTGATCGTTCTAACTTTTACATATACACAGAATTATCAATGAGTTATCATGCATACATAATTGTCCTAATTATCATACATGCATATTCAAATTCCCTTGAAATATTATCCATCTTTTTTTTTTGCCAATCCTGGGCCTTGAACTCAGGACCTGAGCACTGTCTCTGAGCTTCTTTTGCTCAAGCCTAGCACTCTACCACTTTGAGCCACAACACCATTTCTGGCATTTTCTGTGTATGTGGTTCTGAGAAATCGAATGCAGCACTTCACACATGCTAGGCAAGTACTCACACTAAGCCACATTCCCAGCCCCCATACATACTTTTATCAATGTGAAAAAAAAATCATTTTTGTGTAGTTGACTCTCTATGCACCAAAATGGTCACACCCTTAATTATGCCCTTCTATCTGGAGTTCCTTATTTTCCCCTGCAAAGCTCAGGTGTCTGACAATGTACACGTAAAAGTAATTCTCCCACAAATCCTCCTGACTAGTGTAACACCCCTCACTTTAGTCAGTTCCAAATATAATTAATCATATAAGCTCTCATAGTTATACATGTTTTACTATTTGTTTTCTGTTTTGGTTTGTTTTGGAAAGGGGGGGGATATGTCTGTGTGTGTGTGTGTGTGTGTGTGTGTGTGTGTGTGTGTGTGTGTGTGTGTGTGTGTGTGTGTGTGCAAAAGCATGCACGCCATTACTAGGGCCTGAACTCAGGGTCTCACACACTTGCTTTACTTTTTCTACTGAAGACTAGTGCTCTACCACTTGAGTCACACCAGGTTTTTGGTGGTTATTTGAACATAAGGGTCTCACAAACTTTCTTGCCTGGACTAGGTTCGAACCACAATCCTCAGTTCTCAGTCTTGTGAGTAGCAAGGATGACAGGCGTGCACATCAGCACCCAGTTCATACATGCATTTCTGGACTTCTGTGAGAGCACAATATGCACAAGAGAAAGAATACACACTGTATTCTTATTCAGTCAAAAGCTGAAAATATTTGGCAGCCCTCTGGTAATTAGAGACTATTACAAGGGACCATGTTCTATGCGCAGGTGTGTTTGACCCTATAATTCACCTTTAGCCATTCAACGGGGCCCTGTTTTCATTAGTTGCTTTTGTGCTTTTCCAACAAGTCTCTTCTAGCATCTTCCAATAGTGAATGCTTGTATAACACAGCTACTGGGCAAAATAACACTTCCGTATCATTGCATTCCTGTGGAGACATGTACTATGCCCATGGTACACTGTGCAGATGAATACTTTCAAGGAATTACCTGAGTTATTACTCAAGGCTATGCTACCTTATTCTGATTGGCTGATTGATACCAGGATTACTGATCCATTTCAGTTGCTTTAAAGTGGGCAATGATGACAAGCCAGTCTCCATGTGAAAATCAGCTGAGGCCTTTGGGGCCCTGTGTTGTAGTTCCATTCCTTTCTCTAACAATCCTGATTTCTACAATCTCCCACAGATACCAATACCAGGCCTTCCATAATAACCACACCTATGCAAACCCCCATTTCAGAATCTCATTCCCAATGAACTAACAAGACGTATTACTAGTGTCTTTACTTCCATGACCCAGATGAGGGATGATGGTCTTAAAGGAGTTAAATCATTTGCTCAGATGTAAATAAGTAGTACAAAAGAGATGTGAGGGCTGGGAATGTAACAGTGATAGAGTGCTTGCCTAGCATGCATGGAGCCCTGGGTTTGAGTCCTCAGTACCACATACAAAGAAAAAAGAGGAAGTGACACTGTGACTCAAGTGGTAGAGTGTTAGTCTTAAGCAAAAAGAAACTCAGGGAAAATGCCCAGGCCCTGAGTTCAAGTCCCAGGACTGGCTTTAAAAAAAAAAGAAAGATGTGACCCCCAACAGATGATCTATATTGAGCTCTTATCACCACAATGGACCACTTTCCTGCTCCCTTAAGAATGAATACATCTACAAATCGATTCACCACATGGGAACTGCAGACTGAACCTCACCTGGAGTTTTCAGGGCCTTGGCCACTTCTCATGAAAAGGATTCAGGAGTAGACCAGATATGTGGTGTTTGCTCACATGAACAAAAGGATAATTCTCCACACTGGGATCCTTGATGATGACTTGTGTCCTTCTTTGGTACCATTAGGATTCAATACAGTATTCATCTCTTGGTCCATTCAAACATCCAAGATTATTGAACTATGGAAAAAGAAGAACAGGCTAAGAATCTTTTTCAAAAAAAATCACTGATGATGATGGAGATACAGAGTGATAGACAATAATCCTGATGACCTTGAAGCTCACTCAACATTGACCATGGAGAGCTGTTTTCTATTTAATCTGAATCAACTGTGGAAATGATCATAAAGGTGTCCATTAAAGGCCTGGGATAAACTTAAGAAACAACTGCCTGATGTGAAGAAAAGTTGTGTTGTGTGTCTGTGTGTCTCTGTACGCATGCAGTCATGCATGCACATGCACACTAAAACTCAGGACTTGAGCACTGTCCCTTAGCCTTTATTGCTCATGGCACTCTATCACTGGAGCCACAATGCCACTTCTGACTCTTTAGTGGTTCATTGGTCATAAGTCTCACAAACTTTTCTGCCCAGGCTGGCTTCAAATCTCAACCCTCAGATCTCAGCCTCCTGAGTTGTTAAGATTACACGTGTGAGCCACAAACACCTGGACTCAATTGTGAGTAAATCTTATTAAGTACAATTTTCATTATGAAAACATTTCTTCTGAAGGAAAATAGTAATAGTAGAAGACAATAAAATATTTGCAGGGTTAGCAGTGGCTCAGTACTATAATCCTAGCTACACAGTAGCCTAGGAAGAGAAGTCTGTGAGACTCTTATCTCCAGAAATAAAAGTGGGGTTCAAGTAGTAGAGCACCAATCTTGAACCAAAAAAGCTAAAGGACAATGTGTAGGCCGTGAGTTTAAGCACCGATAGTGGAACAAAAAATTAATTTCTCTAGATAACAAGAAAGAATACATTTGGGACCAGCCTGAGCTCCAGACTCTGTTTCAGACTTTGGAACTAGTTGATCATTAAGGTGTCTTTGGACTTAAACAGCTTTGTGGTTTTGCAAGGCTACCCTGCTGGCTGAATCACAGTGACATGAATCCAATTGAAATCACAATTGCAGATGCTAGAAAAGAGTCATAACGTAACATAATCTAGTGGGGGAAATACAGATTCTAAGAAAAGTCACTCATCTTATTCAATGAAGTAGCTGCTAGCAAGAATCGGGGAGGAAACACATGAGGCCTAGTCAGGAACTACAAGTTGAGGTGTTACTTGTCATTCCCAGGAGACCTGTGGAATAAGAAGCATTGGATGTAGAGGCTGTTAACTGTGACTGGAAAAGGGATCTGATTTGTGGACTAGATCACTTTGGAGAATTACTTACCAAATTTCTACATCAGGACCCACAGAATCCAAGAGAGAATGTGCAGTGGGGATGATCAAGATGTCACCCACCGGTCAAGCTCTATTCCTGACCCAGCTGCTTTGTAGGCCCTGGCCTCCAACGGGGTATGTATCTAATACTGGGACAGCTCATGGTATCATAAAGTATTCAGTGGGACCAATTTATGGAGTTCCATTATACATGAATTCACATATCTATTTCTTTATACATATCATAATATAATACTACATATGATATAATATATTTTGAATGTTTTTTATTGTAAAGATACTGTACAGAGGGGATAAAATTACATGAGTAAGGTAAATGAGTATGTTACTGGACAATGGTGAGGTTCAGTGAAAATCCCCTTTAATTATAGGAACTCTTCACTTAGAGTTCTTGACTTCAATCTCAGAATAAGAATTTCTGGACAAGTCACAATGGTAAGAAAACTTGGCAGAACTTTATTAATTAAACAAGCAAGGAAACAGCCAAAAAAGTAGATAATCAGAAGGGGAGGGGCACACTCTAGCAGAATGTGGGTGCTCTCATAGGGACACAAAGACCCAGACACAGACATACATAAAGAGACACCTAGAGAGACACACAACTCCTTGGGTTGTTGGGTATTTATAGGGTAAGGGCAGAGGGTCTGGCTTTAAGTTATCCAAAGCTAGGTGTTTTGTCTTTGCTTTAACTACACCTGGTGTTATTCCCTGAGTTGCCAGGTAAGAATGCATCCTGCCATAACAGAGATCCTTATCCTTGAAAGTAGGAGCCACCCTGCTATTTGCATGTTGGGGCATCCTTCAGGCAGTTGTGAATTCTTGCGTGAGAAATGCATCCCTCAGCAAAGAATTCATTCAGTTTCCTATCTTTGAAGCAAAGATAGCGTTTCTAAGTTTTTAAGTTACCATATTTCTAAGTTGCTTACACCAGGCCTCAGTTTCCATAAGTTATTCTGCTTCATTTCCCCCCACATGACTTTTGTTCCCTTAGTCTTAAGGGAAGTACGTGAAGGAATATCTCCTGGACTTGCCGTTAGCTGACCATACCCCATTTTTCCTAGTCTATTTGGCTTCAAGTTTAGCTCCAAAAGTTTTTTTTTTTTCCCGTGTTGCCACAGGTAACTGTGATTTCATTTTTATTTAAACAATTGAACTTATGTCTGTAAAGCCTAACTGCCTCAGGGGTTTCAAACTTCATCACCAGACATCGTCCCGGCCCAGGAATCTCTGAACTTGCTTTCACTCGTGTGTGTGTGTGTGTGTGTGTGTGTGTGTGTGTGTGTGTGTGGTGTGTGCGCGCACACGCATGTATAGCTGTGTGTTTTTCTGTCTGTGTCTGTGTGTATAGGTCATGGGGCTTGAATGCAGTAACTGGAGGCTGTCTCTGAGCTCACACTTCCACAATGAGCCACAGCTCTACTTCAGTTTTTGAGTGGTTAATTGGATATAGGAGTCTCAGGGATTTTCTTGCCTGGGCTGGTTTTGAACCATCAGTCTCAGATCTCAGTCTTCTTAGTTGCTAGGATTACAGTCATGAATCACGAGCACCTGGCTTTCACTTATGTGTTAAGCTATGGAATGGGGTAAAGGCTGCATAAGATGACAGATCAGACAAGTCTAAGAACAGTTAAAATAGCTGAAAAAATATGTACAAAATGTCTCTTTGTAGTAACAATTTTTATCTTAGTTTTTTGCCAGTCCTGGGGTTTGAACTCAGGTTCTGGGTACATCCCTAAGTTATTTTGCTCAAAGCTAGGGTTCTACCACTTCTGAATTTTGGTGATTAATTGGAGGTAAAAGTACCACAGACTTTCTTGCCCATGCTGGCTTTGAACCATGATCCTCAATCACACACTTCTGAGCAGCAAGCATTTCAGGTATGAGTCACTGGTGCCTGGTTTTGCAGTAACAACTTTTATGTTGAAGGGTTGGAGACATAACTCAGTGAAGGGCCAGGCTTGGGTTTCTATACTCAATTACTAGAAGAAGGTGAAGGAGGAGAAAGAGGAAAAAGAAGAACAGGAAGAAGAAGAAGATAGAGGAAGAAGAAGAGAGGAACACAAGGAGGAGGAGGAGGAGGGGGAGGAGCAGGAGGAAGAGGAGTAGGATGGGGAGGAGAAGGAGAAGGAGGAAGAGGAAGAGGAGGGAGAGGAGAAGGAGGAGGAGGAGGAGGAGGAGGAGGAGGAGGAGGAGGAGGAGGAGGAGGAGGAAAACACAGAAAGAGGAAGAAGAGGAGGAAGAAGTGATGAAGAAAAGGAAGAAGAACAGAAAGAGAAGGAGTAAAAACAGGTATAGGAAGAGAAAGAGGAATAAGAGTAGGGAGAGAAGAAGTTGGTTAGGAGGCAAAGTTGTTTATAAATAAGTTTGCACAGATTTCTCTAAGTTTCTATAAAATTATGAGCTGGTTAAATTTGAAATTGCAAAGAATTGGTTTGGAACTAAGGGTCTCAAGATGTGAATTGTAAAAAATGAGTTAAAGAGAGATGCAAATATGGATAAGCTGCAATTGAGTATATCACTACACAAGCCAGAGATGTCTCCTCTTCTAGTAGTTTATAACTCCAAAACTCATATTATTTTTCTTTTCCATATTCTGTTCTGTTCTATCTGAAACTATTTTAGAAAAATCAAAGAAGAGATGTCAAACTAAAGAGCTAGACCTCAAAATATTTACAAGCCATGGATTTAGAGAGAAATAATGATTGAACAAAAATGTTACTCATCTGTAAAAGAACTAAATAAGGCAGCTATTCTTCTTCGTTGTGCCAAGAGTTTTCTGAAAGCTAATGTTTATTCCAGAAACTCTGATACACACTCTAAACCACTGGGGTAAAAGCAATGGGTACTGTAAGAATTTAAGAAGAAAACAACAAAAGACTTGGAACTAATGGTCTTGCAAAGAGGTTTCTTTTAGCCACAAAAAGACAAAATATTCAAAACTGTGTAATCAAACACCTTCAGGGTGGGACAAACTGTTTTTTTTTCAAGAGGCATTAAAAGCCCATGTCTACTTTTCCAGCTCATATTATTTGTTGTGATTTGCTTGACTCTGTGTAGAGATTCCTTCTTTCTTTGTTATGCAAACAGAGCAAGTTTATATGAAGGCAAAACGACAACCTTGAAACATTCTCCATGGAGAGGGTGGAGTGTTGGCCACCTTAAAATGTTCTTTCTATAAATCCTGAGGAAAAAGAACAATAGTATGACTGTTCTTTTTTTTGTCTTTTAGAAGCTTTTTATTACTTGAATCCTTGCAAAGATTGATCACTTGATACTGCAGAGTAGTCCGTAATAATAAGTATAAAGCTGGCAAAGGGAGCAGTATTTTACAAACAAGACATTAGTATAGCATTAATAAAAATTTTTATGTCTCTTCCACACTTTTTTATGTTGCTTTATTCATTAAAATTATACTAACTCCATGTTTATTTCCCCTTTATTGTTTTGTTTTGATATGTGTATGCTAGTACTGAAGCTTGAACTCAGGGCCTAGGTGCTGTCCACTCACTTTTACACTCAAGGCTTTACCACTTGAACCATAGACCGCTTGCAGCTTTTGGTGGGTGAATTGGAAGTAAGTCTCATGGACTCGCCTGCCCAGGCAGGTTTGGGACAGTGATCCTCAGATTTCATCCGCCTCCTGAGTAGCTGGGATTACAGGCATGATACCCCAGTGCCTGGATCCTTTTTTTCCCTTTGCATTTCAAAACATTTTTCTTGATCACACAATGTTCTTTATCCCTCCTTTTTTCCCTCAGATTATTTTTCTCAGGAATAGGAAAAAAAATTACCAAAGCAGTACTACAGACATAAAATTACAGGTAGATCCTAACATCATTACAATGGGAGGTTTTAACACCTTAAGCTCACTAATAGACAGGTATTCAAACAAACAAAAACAACCTTAAAAATTATGTGACAGACAAGTGCTGATGACTCATAAGAGTAATCCTAACAACTCAGGAAACTAAAATCTGAGGATAACAGTTTGAAGTCCAAGAGACTTCAATTAACCCCAAATTTCAGAAGTGGAGGTGTGGCTTAAGTGGTAGAGCAGGTGATGGTGGCTCACACAAGTAATCCTAGCTACTCAGGAGGATGAGATAAGAGAATCAAAGTTCAAAGCCAGCTGGGGCAGAAAAGTCTCACCAGATGCTTATGTCCAATAAACTACTGAAAAAAACAACAAAACAAACAAAAAGAAACAGAAGTGGCCTGTGGATCTAATTGTAAAGTGCTAGCCTTAAGCACAAAGAGGCTCAGGGACAGCACACAGGCCTCGAGTTCAAGCCCCAGGACTCCTAGAAAAAAAATGAAAAGAAGGAGTTCTCATTGGAAAGAGAAGCTGAACAGCTCAGCACAGACACTCAGTTGTAACCCAAACTTGGTAGGAACTTACAATCTCAGCAGAACTGTTATTTTATTTTATTTTACTTTCTAAATTTAATTTTAGCACACTTGTTGTGTGCCACACTTGGTAAGCATTAGCTGCCTCTCATCACAATTTCCTGGTGTCAGAATAGTCTTCAAGCCAAAATGCCAAACCCCAGTGACAGAGACCACAGATATGTCTATTGCAATTTTCAAACTGCTTGGCAAGAGAAAGAGGTGGAAAATTTATCACCCAGCCATCTGTTCTATGATGTCCTATTTCTAGGTCAGAGAAATTTGAATAATTTCAAGAATATTTAAACAGCACTCACCATTTGGGGAAGGTCATTTCCTAGCCTACCCTGCAGCTTAGTTTCTTGTATATTCATGAAACACTGAAAAATTTGAAAAGCTGTGAGGACTAGCCCACCAATGACCAGCAATTTTCTCCTTTTTATACTCTTTGTTCTCCATCCTGTATTTAATTGTTTTGCTGCACAAGAACGGAAAATAATTAAGTTAGGCTTAGACAAAAGATGAATGCTTCTTCTCCTAAATTATAAACATGTATGAAAGCATACACGGCATATGTATATGAACAAATTGACTGGAGCAGGTCATATGCAGGGGAGAATTCCAATGGTATAACTCCTTTGAACAATTAACTGTCATTTTAACAAAATAAATACCAGGAAGCCAAAACATGTGTTGCTGGAGAAGGGGTGAGGCTTAAAGGGAGGAAGGTAGACAATGGAGAGAGGAAAAGTGGGCAAATACATTCAAGTAATCGATGTACACATGTAAAAACAGAAATAGATGACTTGAAGCAAAGTGTAGGGTGGAGGAGATCGAGCAGAAATATGCAAGAAGGCTTGACATTTATCAAGATTCATTGTACTTATGAATTGGTATGGCTAATTGAAACCCTTTTATAGAACTACTTAAATATTAAAAGAAAAAAAAAAAAAACAACTAAGGGACTAGAAAGGTGGCTCAGTGGTAGTTTGCTTGCCTTGCATTCATGAGGCCCTGGGTTCCATTCCTCAGCACCACATAAGCAGAAAATGCCAGAAGGGTACAGAGGCTCAAGTGGTAGAACACTTGCCTTGAGCTGAAGAGTGCAGGGACAGTACCCAGGCCCAGAGTTCAAGCCCAATGACCAGCTCCAAAAAATTGTATCAAACTGTATGGGGTTGATGGTGTGGCTCAATTGGTAGAACTCTAGGTAATAAGTGAAAAATGTCAAATACTGAGTTTGAGTACTGGTCTCAGAAAGCAAGCAAGCAAGCAAGAAAGCAAGCAAGAGAGAGAGAAGAGAGAAAGAAAGAGAGAGAGGAAGGAAGGAAGGAAGGAAGGAAGGAAGGAAGGAAGGAAGGAAGGAAGGAAGGAAGGAAGGGAGGAAGGAAGGGAGGGAGGGAGGGAAGGACGGAGGGAGGGAAGGAGGGAGGGAGGGAGGGAAGGAGGGAGGAAAGAAAGAAAGAAAGAAAGAAAGAAAGAAAGAAAGAAAGAAAGAAAGAAAGAAAGAAAGAAAGAAAGAAAGAAAGAAAGAAAGGAAGGAAGGAAGGAAGAAAGAAAGAAAGAAATAAAGAAAGAAAGAAAGAAAAAAAGAAAGAAAGAAAGGAAGGAAGGAAGGAAGGAAGGAAGGAAAGTGTCGTGGGGTTCCTGAGAGTTGGACAAGATCAGTGCAGAAATATCATATATCGCTCACAATAAGCTTTTATAAGCGTAATTAATGGTTATTCCATCCCTGTACCATGAAAATTGTTGAGAATGTTTAAATTAGACTTAGTAAAGTGGTTGTAAACTGGATGGTAACGAATTAAAAATGAATGAAAAATGGTGATTTCTAGAAAACAAAGGATGTAGCCACTACTTCAGGAAGTAGAGGGCAAAAAGATGATCACGAATAATGCAATATCATATAAAGGGGAGTTGGGGGTCAAGAGAAATATTTGTTAGTGATGGCTGATTCCTTTTTGAAAAATGAGATGACACTGGCACGCATATAACATGAAAAGAAAACAAACAAAGAATATAAAATGTGAATGATCGCTGGTGGCTCATGCCTGTAGTCCTAGCCACTCCGGAGACTGAGATCCGAGGGTCTCAGTTTGAAGCCAGCCTGTGCAGAAATGCATGTGAGACTCCTATCTCCACTGAACAACCAAAAAAATAAAACCCTGGAAGTGAAGCTGTGTTTCAAGTAGTAGAGCCTTGAGCAAAAAGCTCAGAGACAGCGCCCAGGCCTTGAGTTCAAGTCCCAGGACCAGCACCAAAAACAAAACAAAGCAAAAACAAAAACAAAAACAAACACACAAAAACAGAAAAGGATTAAAACAGAGAAAAGTCCTGAGGGAAACAGAATATAACCACACGGATAAAAATGCGTATAGCCCATGGCTTATATCTGTAATCCTAGCTATTCAGATGGTTGCTATCTGAGGATCATGGTTCAAGTCAGCCCAGGCAAGAAAAGTCAGTGATACTCATCTCCAGTAGATCACCAAATTGGTCAGAAGTAGAGCTGTGGCTCAACATAGTATAGTGCAAGCCTTGGGTGTAAAAGCTAAAGAAGAGCAGGTGCCCTGGGTTCAAGCCTTGGTATAAGCACAAAAAAATTTTAAGTTTATAAATAAAATGATCACAGCTATTGAAAGAAATCATCAAATTGGCAGAAACTCCTCCCAGCAGAACAAGCAGAGCCTTTGCACACTGGGATCACGCTGCTGTAGACATTCAGATTTTTGCTGCCAGCCATCTGTACAAGGCCGCCATAGGACAGGAGACCTCTCCCCGATGCTGTCTTCCTTATTACCTGAAATCACAAGCACTCAAGTAGGCCCGATTTTGTTTGTTTGTTTGTTATGCCAGTCCTGGGTCTTGAACTAAGTGCCTTGGCACTCTCCCTGAGATTGTTGGCTCTACCAATGAAGCTACAGCTCCAGTTGTAGATTTTTTAGTGGTTTTCTGGAAATAACAGTCCCACAGAGTTTCTTGCCCTGGTAGTCTTTGATCCACAATCCTCAGATCTCAGCCTCCTGAAATCTCCGTTTCTTTTTGGTCTTATATAATGTTTTTTTAATTATAGAAAAAAAAAAAACAGTATGGCAAAAGTAGGCTTAAGTCCATTCTCTTTCTTTTAACTGACTTTCCAGAACTTGTTTGCCAAAGCTTTGAATAATAGTAATATTGATGATTAAAAGTATCAAAAGGTATGGGGTTGGAGGTGTAGCTCAGTTGGTAGAACACTAGCTAGTAGAACACTGAGTAGCTGAGATCACAGTAGTGAACCACCAGTGCCCAGCTGAGGGTTTTATAGCTTAAGAAAGAGACTGTTTGTGGAAGGCCCAGGCTTCAGTGTGATTATAAACCATAAATCTTTTGCATTATTTTGGGGACATATTTTATTTTCCATGAGCCTAAGACCTTTAATTCCAGAACAAGAATAATAGCGTCTGCATAATAGAATCGGAGCTAATGAATGCCAAGCAATTAGTAGTTGGGAGTCATATAGGAACCAATTTTTATTGGGGGATGTTGAAATTATTCATTTTCCTATTTGCTTCTTGTGGCACAGCTGTTTTGTGTGGTGTTGTTTTCATAAAACTTTAATACAAAATCTCTATTTGCCACACAAGGGAGCACCCAAATTTATCCAAGAAACACTACTTTCCCTCAAATCTCATATAGATCCAAAGACATTAATTGTCAGGAACTTTTACACACAACTATTCCCACGAGATAGATTAACAGAGAAACAACTGCATAGATCAACAAGATTGAACAGATATTTACGAATATTTCACCCACCAGCATCAGAATAAAATTTTTTTCTCAACAGCACATGGAATATTTTCCAAAATACACCACATTTTAGGTCACAAAGCAAACGTCCAAATTCAGAAACATTGAAGTTATACCTTGCATTCTCTCAGACCACAGAAAATAAAATTAGAACTCAACACCAAAAGCCACCAAAGAAATTCCGATTAAATATGGAGGTGGAAAAACACTGTTGTATCACAAGTGGGTCATGAAAGAGATTATAAAAGAAATTCAAATATTCATGATATTCAACAAAAATGAGCATAGAAATTACCAACTTCTCTGGGACACAGAAAAGACAATACTCAGAGGCAAATTTATAGCTCTGAGTTCCTAACATCAACAAATTGGAGAGATCTAAAACCAACAATTTAATGAGACATCTTAACCCCCTTGAAAAAGAGCAGCAAGATAAACCCCAATCCATTAGATGGAAAAAAATTATTAAAATTAAATCAAAATTAAATGAATTAGAATCCAAAAAACCATAGATACAATCAACAAAACAAAGAGTTCATTCTTCAAAAAAATTAACAAAATTGACAGCCCCTTAGCAAATCTTATCAGAAAAAGAAAACACACCCAATTAAATAAACTCAGAGATGAGAATGGAAACATCACCACAGAAACATCCAAGATTCAGAACATTATAAGGGAATACTTCTCAAAATTTTGTGCTAATAAGTTTGAGAACTTGGCAGAAATGGACCTTTTCCTAGCAAATATGGACATGCTGAAACTAAACCAAGATGAGTTAAACCATCTTAACAGGCCCATATCAAGCATTGAAATAGAAACAGCAATAAGAGACCTCCCATCTAAGAAAAGCCCAGGACCAGATGGATTTACAGTAGAATTCTACAAGTCCTTAGAAGCAGAGATCACAACAATACTCCTCCAACTCTTCAATAAAGTTGAAAGAGAAAGTTCACTACCGAACTCCTTCTATGAAGCCATCTCACCCTCATCCCAAAACAAGTCAGGGACTCATCAAAGAAAGAGAACTATAGACCCATTTCTTTGATGAACATTGATGCAAAACTTCTTAACAAAATTTTGGCCAATCGCCTCCAACAATTCTTCCAAAAAATCATACACAACGATCAAATAGGATTCATTTCAGGGATGCAAATCTGGTTCAATATACGCAAATCAATTAAGATGATTCATTACATCAACAAGAGCAAGGATAAGAACCACATGGTTATCTCAATAGATGCAGAAAAAGCATTTGAGAAGATGCAACACCCCTTTGTGATGAAGGTTATGGAAAAAGCAGGAATCCATGGAACATTCTTCAATACAATAAAGGCTGTATATGATAAACCTACAGCCAGCGTTATACTTAAGGTCAAAAAACTAAAATCATTTCCTACTAAATCAAGAACGAGACAAGGATGCTCACTCTCTCCAATACTCTTCAATCTAGTATTAGAATGCCTAGCTACAGCAATAAGACAAGATGCAAACATAAAGGGGATCCAAATAGGGAAAGAAGAAGTAAAAGTCTCCCTCTTTGCAGATGACATGATCTTGTATTTAAAGAATCCCTCTGACTCCACTCCAAAATTAATCAAGGTGACTCAAAAATTTGGCAAAGTACAGGGTATAAAATTAACTCTCGAAAATCAATGGCTTTTCTGTATGACAACAATGAAAGAAGCGTGGCTGAAATCTGGAAAGCAACTTCATTCGTAACAACCCCACAAAAATAACAACCTAGGAATTAATTTAACCAAACAAATGAAGGACCTCAATGATGAAAACTTTTAAAGCCTGAAAAAGGAAAGCAAAATAGAACTTAGAATATGCAAACCTCCCATACTCCTGGATTGGAAGGGTCAACATGGTGAAAATGGCAATACTTCCCAAGGATGTCCACAAATTCAATGCAATACCTATCAATATTCCAACCTCATTCTTCAAGGAAATAGAAAAGGTAATCCAAAAATTCATATGGAACAATAAAAGGTCCCGAATAGCAAAAACAACCCTTAAGAGAAAGAACAGTGCTGGAGGAATATCAATACCAAATTTCAATCTTTACTACAAAGTCAGATTAATCTAAAGAGCTTGGTACTGGCACAAGAACAGACTTCAGGACCAATGGAATAGAATTGAAAACCCAGAAATGAATCTACAGACTTATAGTCATCTAATATTTCTATAAGGGAGCTAAAAAAATAGAATGGAGCAATGTCACTCTTTCTGATAGAGACATAGAATTCCATTGTGTATATGAACCACATTTTCTTCATTCATTCAGCTACTGAGGGTCATCTAAGTTGGTTCCATATCTTAGCTATTGTAAATAATGCTGCAATGAACATAATTTTCTGGGAGCTTTAGTATGGTCTTTTTTATGATCATTTGGGTAAATGCCCAAAAGTGACATTGTTGGGTCATATGGGTGCTCTATGTGGAGTCTTTTGAGGAAACTCCATACTGCTTTCCAAAGTGGTTGAACAAGTGTACACTCCCACCACAATGTAGTAAAGTTCCGTTCTGTCCACATCCCCTCCAACATCTGTTGTTATTATAGTACTTGATTATAGCCATTCTAAATGTGGTGTGGTGGTATCTCAATGTTGTTTTGATTTGCATATCTTTTATGGCTAGAGAAGTTGAGCGTTTCCCCATTTGTTAGGAAATGGAAAGACTTGGAAAAAATTATATTAAGTGAAGTAAGCCAAGACCAAAGAAACATAAATCCTATGGTTTCCCTTATATGCAATAACTTTTATATGTCTGAGTTAAGCAGAAAAGGTCAGATAAGTTGATGTTAGGGAATGAACCCCAAGATACGTATTCAAATGTTTTTTTTTCTTTCATGCAATTGTTTCTAACATATTTATAAGATGATTTCTATGTTGGTTTGTATGTCCCCCCCAACAGTATAATCCCTGCTTTCACTGTATTTGATGTTGGTATAATATTCAGAGGTGAAGGGAAAAAACAAATCGTTTAAAGAGGGATACAGGTGGACCCATTGCAACAATAACTTGTACAAGTCGTTATGTCAACAAATGAACTTTACAACTTTGGTGGGAGGGGGGAGGACCGGGTGGAGGGAGGAGGGAAGGGTATGGAAAGGGATGGGAAGGAGAAACAAAGAGGAGGCAACAATGCTTGATAAGAAATATACTTGTTATATTGCCCATGTAATTGTAACTCCTCTGTACCATATTTTCACAACAAAAACTAAAAAATAAATAAAAAATGGAATGGACGAAAGATAGCCTCTTCAGTAAATGCTGCTAGCAAAATTGGTTAACTATTTATAGAAAACTAAAGCTAGATCCTTATATTCTACCCTACAC
Organism: Dipodomys merriami; assembly: GCF_024711535.1. Classification (NCBI taxonomy): domain Eukaryota; kingdom Metazoa; phylum Chordata; class Mammalia; order Rodentia; family Heteromyidae; genus Dipodomys; species Dipodomys merriami. The sequence continues at coordinate 112,584 of NW_027202569.1, read as the reverse complement.
CAGAATCAACTCCAACTGGATCAAAGACCTGGGAGTCAATGCAGACACTCTGAAAACATTACAGGATGGGATAGGAGAAACCCTAGGGCTCCATGGAAAAGGCCAAAATGTTCTTAATAGAGACCCAGAAACACAACAAATCTAAGAAAGTTTGGACAAATGGGATTGCATGGAATTGCAGCGCTTCTGCTTGTCAAAGAACATAACTAGCAAGATCAATAGAAAGCTCACGGATTGGAAGAAGATCTTCACTAGGCATACAATGGACAAGGGTCTCACATCTAAAATATACCTGGAACTTAAAAAATTTAATCCCCAACAACAAATCTTCAAAGAAACAACTGCCCAATAAATAAGTGGGCTAAAGTTTTAAAGAGAAACTTCTCTGAAAAGAAAAGAAGGATGGCCAATAGACATATGACGAAATGCTCAACATCTCTAGCCATAAAATAAATGCAAATTAAAACAACATTGAGATACCACCACACCCCAGTTAGAATGGCTATAATCAAGAACTCTAATAACAACAGATTCTGGAGGGGATGTAGACAGAAGGGAACCTTTCTACATTGTTGGTGGGAGTGTAAACTTGTTTAACCACTTTGGAAAGCAGTATGGAGTTTCCTCAAAAGACTCCACATCGAGCTCCCCTATGACCCAGAAATGTCACTTTTGGGCATTTACCCAAATTATCACAAACAAGACCATACTAAAACTACCAATAAACAACTATGTTAATTGCAGCCTTATTTACCATAGGTAAGATATGGAACCAACCCAGTTGCACTTCAGTAGATGAATGGATGAAGTGTATGTGGTATATATAAACAGTGGAATTCTATGCCTCCATCAGAAAGAGTGACATTGCCCCATTTATTAGGAATTGCAAAGACTTGGAAAAAATTATATTACGTGAAGTAAGCTAGGCCCAAATAAACCTAGGTCCCATGGTTTCCCTTATTTGCAATAACTAGTATATGTATGAGACAAGCAGAAAAGGTCAGATAAGTTGAAGTTAGGTCAAATGAATCTCAAGATAATTATTCAAATGTATTTTTTCTTTCTTGTTATTGTCTCTAACCCATTTATAAGATGATTTCTAAGTTGCTTTGGATGTCCCTCCCCCACAGTATAACCCCAGCTTTCACTGTATTTGATGTTGGTATAATTTTTCAAGAGGAAGGGAAAAAAAGAACCATTTAAAGAGGGATACAGTTGGACCCATTGCACCAAAGGGATATATATACAAGTCGTTATGTCGAAAAGCGAACGTTTCAACTTTCACCTGGGGCGGGGTGGGAACGGTTGGGAAGGGGAAACAAAGGAGGAGGAAACAATGCTTGTTAAGAAATGTACTCATTAGCTTGCTCATGTAATTGTAATTCTTCTGTATGGTATTTTCACAATAAATTTTTTAAATGCCAGCTAGAAGTGGAGCAGTAGCTGAAATGCCTCTCTTGAGTGAAGAAGCTAAGAGACAGCACCCAACTCCTAGGTTCAAGCCTCAGTACTGGCACAGACACAGATAAGTCCTTCATATGTAAAGAAAAAATCTATCCTGTACTTAGGTTACATGTTTTCCGGTTCCTTGATTCTCCACAGTGACATGGGTGAATGAAAGAATAAGGGCAGTGAAGATTAGGAGTGAAGGTTGGAGAAGTTGACAACAACTTTACAACTTTGTTTCTGCATATGATCTTGACCTGGGTATTATGCCAACTCTTATTTAATTATTCTGCTGCCCATGAGTCTAAGATCTCATTAGGCTAAGTCTTAGGTCCCCTTGCGCTTAAATTCTGATTTCTTTGTTTTAGTAAAATTTGAGTGATTTTTGTGAAAAAAAATCTCTAAAATACAGCAATTCTCTGTATAACTGTGTATTTTGTAAAAATCAGTAAAAGTTTGTGTATCCTGTTATGACAATGCCTGTATTAATTGCCTTTTGTTGAGCAATATTAAATGATAAGTTGATCCAGTAGATTATCTAATGACATCTCTAAAATACCTCCAAGGTAGTCATTAGTCCTAACAGGAAGAGAAGAGAGTTGAAGCTGTATATCAGAGCAAACCTCAGCCACTTGAAAATTACTTCAGGAATTTTGGTGACTACCTATTCAATGTGGAAATCTCAAATTCCAGTATCTTTTCTTTTCTTGCTGAAAAAAATAATGGTGCATGTGTATATATCAGGTTGGCTTATATGGCTGTCAGATAAACACTGTTTAATGGATAGGTAAACGGACAGAAGACAGAAACACAATTTAGACCTTCTAGAATATTATACCCTGTGAGATCTGTGGGTAGAGCCAGTTAGATCTGGTTGAGTCAGCTAGAGTCATTAGTCATTGAAGCACACTTCCTGCTCATAGAGATGTGACCCACAGGGACGTCTGCCTAGCTTGCCAGCCATGAGCTGTCCATGCTCCCTACATGCCCCCGGGGGAACAATAAGTGCCTGTCACCAAGCAGTGCCCGTCAAAAGTGCCTTACATCAACTCCCCTCTAAGGAATTGGCTGGGAAGGACTCAGGAGGTTGGGAAAGCTGTGGCTATAAAATCCACCCCCCCCATGCAAGAACAAATGAGACCTGCTTAAGCCTGTTCTCCCAACATGTGTTCCTTGTGCATGTCATTCATGCTTGCCTCCTGCCAGAGATCTAGCCCTACAAGTGGCGCCCAAGGTGGGGCTCAAGATTTTCCAGCAGATGGACAGTCTAGTGCAAGGTAAGTGCCTCCATGTGCAACCTTCCTCCCCACAGCAAGAGAGCCTCAATCAAGAGCACTTGTTGCTCTGCTTTGGAGTAGACTGATAAAAGTATCACAAAAGGAAGCTAGTTTAATATGGGAAATAGTGAATGAATTGTGCCACTGGATTGACTCTGGGCCATTTGGGATCCAGACAGCTGGACCCGCGTCCTTCAGGCAGCTCGTAAAAAAGAAGTCCTCAAAGGCGCTTAGCTACCCATAAACTTTGACCCCATTGTAGTAGATATTCAAGCCTGTCTATCAGGGAAAGAAGAAGGGAGAACTTCGCAGGCGTTTAATGCCTCGCTGGGAGAAGAACCACAGCATACAGCCAGAGCAAAGCTGCTCAGGCACTACTGTCTTCTTGTGATGCAGCAAACAATTCCAGTAAAAACACAGATAACTAACAACTTCCACCATCATGTTACCCATAGGGCTAGCCAGCTACACTTGTAAAACCACCTCCCCCACACTATCAGTTCCAGGAAACCTGCCCAACTGCTTCTTTTGGCCATTTAAGCCAACCTGGGGACTCCCCTCAGGGAACTTTGTACCGTTGGGCGGACATATCCAACTTTGCCCAAGAAGAAAAACCCGTTGTTCCCCCTGTAATACAACAGTTGTTTGCGGGCCTCACAACTACCGTGGCAACAACAACCAAGCCCATGAATGAACCCCAGTTCATGTTCCCGGTAAACGTCCACCAAACTGCTGCACGACCTAACCAATGGTACCCCAATGCCCCAAAAGTGCTTGACAAATACCGGACCACTGTCAGGGAAGGTGGGCTGCACTCCCCGTATGCTCAACAGATGCTGGACACCATTAGCATTGATCTTATTGCCTCCATGATTGGAAGAGCTTAATGCATGCAGTATTATCTTCCGGGGACTTCCTTTTATGGAAGGCTGCTTTTTAGGATGAATGTGAACAACAAAGCACATGAAATGTCGCTGCTGGAGGGCAAGACACTGCCCTAGGGGACCCTGATTGCATAAAAGGGGAGGGAGCTTATGTGTCTCCAGCAGCACAAACAGTGGTGCCTCTGCAGTACTTTGACTAAGTACGTCTCTGTGCATTGCAGGCTGTCTACTCAGTCCCTTCTAAAGAAGGGGACAAGCAACTAAAAACCCTCATACAATGTCCCAATGAGCCTTTCACTGACTTTGTTGCCCATGTTCAAGAAGCAGTGGCCCAGAAGGTATCACATGCTGGAGCCTGAGTTGCACTAACCAAAACCCTAATATGGGAGGGGGCTACACAGGAATGCAGAAAAGCCATTGCCCCTGAACGAAATGGGGAAATCACTGACTGGATCCTAGCCACCAAAGATTTGGGGACATCAACTCATGCTATGACTACCCTTGCACAGGCTTTCACATCTATGATTGCCAGTGCTCACGCGCCCCCTAATGACACCATGGGAAATTGACCTTGTTGGGGATGTTGCAGGACTGGTGATTTTAAAAAGGATTGCCCATCACTCCGGGGCTCACCCCCCTCCAAAAAAAAAAAAAAAAAAAAAAAAAAAAAAGCAACCTCTTTCCATATGTCCTAAATGCAAAAAGGGTTTTCATTGGGCCTCTGAATGCCGCTCCAAGACTCAGCCTTTAAACTAAATAAGGGGCAGTCCTAAGCCCCGACCTCAAGAGGACAAAGGCAAAAACCACCACCTCAAGTGTTATGGACTATTCCTATCCAAAATGGAAAAGGTAGAATGAAACTTAAAATTAATGGAACAGAATTTAAGGGCATCATTGATACTGGAGCTGACTGTGCAGTCCTTAGGAAGGAAGAAGTCGAAGGGTTCGGATGGAATCTAATTCCTGGCCCCTGCATACAAGATGTTGGTGGAAAAACAGATTCCCTCCAGGTCCAATGGCCTGTAAGATGGGAAGACTGTGATGGGGCCACCAAGGGCTTTTAAACCTCTTGTCGTCCCTGAACTTCCATGCAATTTTAGGGGAAGAGATATCCTCACTAATATGGGCACTGTGATAACAACAGATGATAAGGCTTTTTATAAAGACATCATAACCGATCTAGCCATTAATCACCCACAGTACCCCCAATTGTAATGGCCAATGGGGCGCGACCAGAGCCAGTTCTACTCCAATGAGACACCACCAAACTCATTTGGGTCGAACAGTGGCCTATTTACCCTGAAAAGCTCCCTCATCTTCAGGCTCTAGTGGAGGAGCAACTAAAAAAGGGACACATAGAACCTAGCATCAGTCCCCACAATTCTCCCATTTTTATTATCCAAAAAAGAACTTAATGAAATGGAGACTTCTCCATGACCTACATTCCATTAATATTCATACAAAAAAGATGGGAACGCTTCAACCTGGACTTCCACACCCTTCTGCAATACCCAAAGATTGGCATATTGCCATTATTGACATCAAGGACTGCCTTTTCTCCATCCCCCTACATCCCAAAGATAAAGAATATTTTGCCATCTCAGTATGGGAACCTAACTGTTAACAACCCACTTGTCGATATCAATGGAAAGTTCTCCCTCAAGTAATGAAAAATAGCCCTACTATATGTCAGATGAATGTTGCCCATGATATTATGCCTTTGCTTTCAAAATGCTTTTGTGTCCATTACATGGAGGACATTTTAAAAGCACACAAAGATGCTACAACCATGCAAGCCTGTTTAACACAACTTAAGGAAAACCTTACAAAGCTTGGCCTTCATATTGCTCCTGAAAAAATTCAACTTAAAGCCCCTTATACCTATCTTATATACCATTTTAATCAAATAATTACCCCAAATTGGCCTAATATTGTCATTAAGTCCCAATATACTTTAACTGAAATAAAACAATTATGTGGACATATCAACGGGGTACGCGATTTTATGCACCTCCCCACCCAACAGCTCCAACCTTTATTTCAATTGCTTCAGGGACACTCTGACCCAATTTCTCTTCGTATACTTTCACTTGATGCTCAACAAATTTTACAAGTTGCTGGTCGATTATGGTAAACCACCTTGGTGTTTTTAGATGCCACCCAAGAAATCACCCTAATTATATTAAATAATAATGGCCTAATGGTGGCTCTAAAACAAACCCATGGTATGTTACAATGGGTACACCTTGCCACTTCCCAATTTCCAAAAATTAGCACACCCATTATTATGCTATGCAACCTAGCCATCAAAGGTGCTGAATGAGGCCGTCAAACTTATGGCTGATTCCCCACTGTCTTATCTGGCCCATTACAAAAACAATCTTTGATTTCCTGACAACTGAAGAGGAATTAGCCTTACAAGTCATCCACTACTATTTTAACATTGATAATCATATGCCCCAAAACCCTGTTTTAAAAGTTACCCAAGAACGCCCATTTTCATGGAAATGTTGTGACTATCTCGAGGGGCAACCTGTCCCTCAGGCCATTGTACATTTTACCAATGCTAGCAAAACTATTTATGGAATTTACAATGCCAATAATAAAAAATACATGCTTCAACAACATTCCCTGTCCATTCAAGCTGCTGAGTTACTGGCCATTTTACTCGCCCTTACATCTTTTCCCAAAGTACTTCTTAATATTTTTTCTGATAGTTTATATGCTGTACAAACTGTTGCCATTCTTCCTCGAGCTTTATTAAGAGATGATGGTCATGATGTAAGACAAATAATGTGTAAACTACAACCTGTATTAGACGATCATGTCCAACCCTGGTACATTCAACACATTAGGTCTCATACTAAGCTCCCCAAACACCTAGCTGCTGGTAATGAAGCCATTGATCATGCTGTCCCTCCCAAAGTGTTACTCACCAATACGTCCATGGACCAGGTCCGAATGTTACATGGTCACTTTCATTTATCGGCAGGTACTATCAAGCAGTTATTTCCTTATTTGACACACCAACAATGCAAGCACATGATTTGGTCCTTCTCCTCCTTAGGACCGCTTCAACCCATGGGAACAAATCTGTGAGCCCTTAGACCCAATGGCACATATCAAATGGACATAACCCATATCCACCAATTCGGTAAACAAAAATACGTCCCTGTATGCATAGATACATTCTCAGGCTTTATAATAGCCTTAACCTTAACAGGTGAAACAACAATCACTCTATTAAGTCACTTCTACATGCCATTACAATTATGGACATTCCTTGGACCCTTAGAAGAGATAAGGGCCCTACTTACACCTCCAAAAATTTTCATGAATTTTGTACCTTTTGGAACATTACACACAAGACAGGTATTCCATATAACCCACAAGGCCAAGCCATTTTTGAATACAATCATAAAAAATTCAAGACCCTTCTTTAAAAGAAAAGGGGGAACTGGAGGGGCTAAGGCTTAAAGATCCTCAAACACAATTAAATTATTGCCTTATAGTAAATTTTTTTTTTTAACATTCACTCCCACCACACCTGGGTCCCCAGTGGTCCCGCATTGGGGACTCATGAAAACACCTACTCTGGTCCCTTTGGTTATATGGAGGCACACCATCACAAGAAAATGGGAGGGTCCAGATCCCTTAATGGCACAAGGGGAGGATTTGTTTGTATCTTTCCAGACATGAGTGATAAACCTGTTTGCATCCTAGCTCGAGATGTCCGACCAAACGTCACCACCTACGAATGAGATGCATCAACTACGCTTAAACAGCCCAAGGAGGAGGAGACGCAGACCTCGAGCTAGAGCCCATGCCATCATTTGGGGAGACCTAAAGGGATTGGTAGAACAAAACCAGGCTATGGCCCTGGACCCTAACCTGGGGCATGGTACTCTATTCCTCCTATTATGTGCCATTATTACAGCTAATTCTCAATCTACTGCAGGGCAGGATAAGATAAATTTAGGGCCCAGCACCCAAATCTTGATGATGGTAGGGGAAGATACCACCATCTTCCCTCAAATGCTTTCTTCCAATGGCACGGTTGGCCTTCCTTTCTCTGCAGATACCCTATGGCATATAGAAAACCTTACTTTTGGATGGAAGGGGCCATATCTTTTTGTTTTTCAAATGAGATGGTAAAGCATGATGGCTGTGCCATCCCCCTCAGAACAGTAACTCATGGGACAGGATGGTGGAACTATACAGGACCCTACCGCATTTGTCTGACCGGAAAAAAATGCACTCAGGCTACTGACATACCTTTTCATATGCAGTTATGCCCACACAGGGGGTTTGATAGATTTGGCAATGTTCCCGCTCCTCTTGAGGAATTAGTGATTAGCCTTTGTGCCAGTTCCTGGCAAGGCAAAGTATTTGGGGACATCGCATTGTCCCTCTACCCTGCTATACACAACCAATCTGAAAAAGATCCCAAACCTCAAAATCTAAAGGAGTTTTGTAACTCTTCAGGGAGATGATTGGGAGACCTAGGACCCCCCATGCCAATCATTTGTTCATCACATTCCTGCCTGGATTTGTCCCCTTTCCTATTGGCCAATACTCGTCGCTGTAACTGCTCTGCATGCAACCAGGTGTCAGGAATGATAGTAGTGGTTAGAACCCTGTTCTTTTTTTTTGTCTGGGAGACAACTCCTCCGCTACTTGCACTCTCAGCAATCACTGGCAACCCAGTGACTCATATCCTTTTGCAGGTTTGGTACATCTTCCCCAATTTATTGTTTTGGCTACTAATGACTCTCAGTTTTCCCAGGTTCAATTGATTTGTCCGTGCCCTAAACGAGTAGTAGGATCATTGCAATCGTGTCGGCAATCATCACTACAATGGCTTCAGCTACCACCGCCGCTATTCACTGTCCCAAAGTGTGTCCACCGTACATCAAATAAACCATCTAATCCCTCAACTGTCATCCATAGAATTACATTTGCAAGTTGCCATTCATCTTAAGGGAGACCTCCTTGTACTCCAACAACAAATAGACCTGCTCCAACAACAGATTACATTGCTTCGATTACAACAGGACTATGTAATGCTATGACTACTTCTGTGATATTCAATAAATGTAAGAAACTCCAGTCAAGTAGAATATGGCATCTATAAATGCCATGTATATGCTGTAACAGAAAACACAGTTCTTTTCTTTTTTACTCTTTCTTTCTCCCTTCCTTCTTTCTTTCTTCCTTTCTTCTTTCTTTCTTCCTTTCTTTTTTCTTTCTTTCTTCCTTCCTTCCTTTCTTTCTTCCTTCCTTCCTTCCTACTTTCCTTCCTTCCTTCCTACCTTCCTTCCTACCTTCCTTCCTTTCTTTCTTTCTTTCTTCCTTTCTTTCTTTCTTTCTTTCTTCCTTTCTTCCTTTCTTCCTTTCTTCCTTTCTTTCTTTTTCTTTCTGCCAGCCCTTGGGCTTGAACTCAGGGCCTGGGCACTGTCCCTGAGCTTCTTTTGCTCAAGGCTAGCACTCTATCATTTGAGCCACAGTGCCAATTCTGGCTTTTTCTGTGTATGTGGTAGTGAGGAATCTAACCCAAGGCTTCATGCATTCTAGGCGAGCACTCTACCACGAATCCACACTCCTAGCTCCACAATTAATTGACAGAATAAAGTTATGGTAGTTCTCCCCCATTTTCAAAAGCACATTTCTAGCCTTTCCTTGAAAGCCTGAAGGCACACATAACACTTAACCCTTATGTATCAAGTTCCTCATGTACACATATGACAAAGTTTAATGTATAAATTAAGTACAGTGAGAGATTCTTCATAATAGCTGATAATCAAAAAGAATGGGCCATAATGAATTTATGAACTGTGCAGTTTATGAATTGTGTCTTTCTGACATTTTCCACTGAATATCTTTACATTATGGTTGGCTACAAATAATGAGGAAAATAAATGCGCATAAGGGTCTACTATATGAATAAAGCACATCCATAGCGTTGTAAATTTTTAAAATAAATCAGCTCTTGTCGGTGCCTTACCTGCACTCCTTGGCTTCTGGGTCAGCTGGAACATCTGCCCAAAACCAGGATTTTTATCTCTCACCTGAGAATTTTTTGAGAACTGAGGAACAATCTAGCTATGACCCTAATAGTACCTAAGTGCCAGGAGTGAGTAGCCCTCAACCACAGACTTTCGGGTTCCAAATGTTCAGCCTCCTTGTCTCGGTGGCAGGGTAGTTCTGAAGAAGGAGCTTGCACCCATTCCCACAAGACTAGCCTCAGGCAGTCAATATGTGAGCTGACTTTGTAATGTGTGTATGAGTGTGTGTGTGCGCGCGCATGCATGCACATGTGCCTGCACGTCCGCATGTGCACACTTTGGGGCTAAGGCTTAAATTCAAGACCTCATACTCTTGCTTAGTTTTTTTTTTTTTTCCTGCTCAAGGCTTGCACTCTACCACTTGAACCACACATCCTCTTTGGTCTTTTTAGTGGTTTATTAGAGATAATTGTTTCATGGACTTTCCTGCCTGAGCAGGCTTTGAACCATGATCCTCACATCTCAGCCTCCTCAGTAGCAAGGATGACAGGCATGAGTCCCTGGCACTGGCAATATTGTGCTTATTATTAGCTACTTATCCTTGGTACACAAGGGATTAAGTGTTATGCATGGCTTCAGACATGGAAAAGGCCTGAGGAGGGAGAAGTTCCATATTCTTATTTTGCTTACACCTTGTTGCTGCACAAAGTATTTTCCCAAATAAACTGACATTCATATGTTATCTGAGACTCTGCTTCTGAGAGGACCTAACCAACAAGAACCATGTGATTCCGAGTTCAGGAGCATTATTATAGACGTACTAAATAAAAGCAAAATGCCAAGAATACGAGAACTTTGATTAACATCTGTGTTTTATAAGCTCCATTGGAAAATTGACATCTGCCAATTACATGATTTTGGTCCTTGAAGCAAAATAAATGTGTTCAGTAGTTAAGACTGCCACCAAGAGAGTTTAGATCTGACATAACAGGTACAAGACCAGAGAGTAGAGAATAGAATCGGGAAGTGTGAGTTGTCATCCTATCTATTTAGCACCCAGTTGTTTAACATTAATTTTGTTTTAATAAATAGAAAGAGTATACAGTTCAGAATAATGGCAAAAATGTATCTGATAGTAAATACATAAACTGGAACATTCTCATTTATCATCATTATTAGATGTTATGTGCTGTACCCAATTGTATTGCTACAACTTTGTATAACAAGCAGTGCAAAAGGTTTGTTTACTGCATCACCACAGACACGTGAAGAGACCATTACATTCCATTAAAATGGCTATGATGTCACTAGTCGATAGAAAACTCTCAGCCCCCACTCCACCCCTGCCATATTATACTCTCACGGGACCACCATTATATATGTGGTCTGTTACAAATCTAAAAGTCTTTATAGAACATATGGTTGTATTTATGTTTGGATATAGAGAGCACCTGGAGATTTTACCTAGACCTAACTTTTGTAAATATAGCTATGGCTTGAATCTGAATTGTCCCCCATAGTCCCATAACCAAAGCTTATGGAGCTGGAGGTAGGGGGAGGTGGGACCTTTAGGAGGTGAGGCCTCATCAGAGGAAGTTATGGCTTTGGGAGTTGGGTTTTCCCCAGGCTGTGAAGTTGTAACAAGGTCCGTATACTTCCTTAAACACATGCCTCTGCACATTGTATTTTAATTTTAATTTTATGTCAAGGTTACATGAAGAGAGATTATAATATAAAAGAATGGTAGTGAGTACATTTCTTGTCAAACTTTTTACACTCTCCCTCACTTTTCTCCCTATTTCCCTCCCCCTTCTTGCATAGTTTTAAGAGATTCTAATTCTAGATCACCAGTTTCCATGTGTGTTCTTTCCAAAACCTAAGTTGCTTGAGAGTGAGCCCATCTTGCCACAGACACACGACTACACACACTCTCTCTCTTACTACTGAGTTTTCCCCCTGAGGTTATAGAGCTCAACAACCCAAAAAGACTCTTTCTGTGATTAATAAAGGGATCTCAGAAGCACCATGCAAGCCAGGCACTGGTAGTTCATGCCTTGTAATCCCAGATACTGATATCTGAGTTTCACAGTTCAAAGCCAGCACAGGCAGAAAAGTCCCCGAGCCTCTTATTTCCAATAAATCACCAGAAGCAGAGATACTGTTCAACGTGACAGAACACTAGCCTTGAGAAAAAAAAAAAAACCCTCAAATATCTGAATATTGGCCTTTGTCCTTTCATTTGAGAAGAAGTCTGGCCAGAAAGAAAAGAAAAACCTAATTTATATTCATTCAGCCAAGAATATATGCCAGAACTTTGTTTTTCCGTACATAAACCCAAACTAGCTTTTCTTAGATTCTGTAATCTAAGTGTTCCTTGAATGAAGTCATACTGGATTGTAAATGTCTACATTATTAATAGTATCAAAGCAATGTGTTTTTAGACATAGACTAAACCTGGATTTTTATGAGGCACCTGGAGAGTTAAAGTTTAACACTTCATGTTGGCAGAAAAACATCAAATTGTTTCTTCTGAGAGTGCCTACTAAACTTCTTATTAGGAATTCCAAAGGTTATGATCTGCCTTAAAAATCAACATTTTGAGAGATAAAAATCTATCTGCTTCTAGGAAGTTCCTCCTATGAACCTGTGAAACATTGAACAGTGTTGTAACAAACATCTTTGCTAATTTCTCCAGGAAAAACCAAGTGTAAAGGACAGTATCCTGTTAGGTCAACTTCGTGATGGTTTTCACACCGATTGGATGTGTACTAAGGCAGATTTAATTTTCCTGGGTCTACACAGGAGGTGGAGATGATGCCCAACCTGAGTGAAAAGAGCAAGTTTATGATCTCTATTTCACCCAATAAAAGGTTGGGTATGCATCTGCCATCCCTAACATAGAAAAAGCATAAATAAGAGGACTGCAGTTCAGGCTGAGTGAGCAAGACGCTATTCAAAAATAACAAGAAATCTGGGCACTGGTGGCTTAATCCTGTCATCCTAGCTACTCAGGAGGTTTACATCTGAGGATCAACGCTGAAAGCAAGTCCAGGCAAGATTTGTGAGACTCTTATCTTCAAAAAACTACTCAGAAAGCCAGGAGCAGCAGTGTGGCTCAAGTGGTAGAGCACTAGCCTTGATTCAAAGAAGCTCAAGGACAGCACCCAGGCCCAGAGTTCAAGCCCCAGGACCGGTGTAAATAAATAAATAAATAAATAAATACTAACAATTAAGGAAAAAAAGAAAGAAAAGAAAAACAAGTTCAAGGCATGATTCAAGTGGTAGAATACCTGCCTACCAAGTTAAAGGCCCTGGATTCAAACATCAGAACTGCAGAAAGACAGAGAGAGTTCTTTTCTTTATTTCAAAAAGCAGGCAATTTCAATATTAGACATTCCTGCAAATCGTGAAGGGATCACTTGATTTTTTTTTTTTGGCACAGACTATAATAAATGTAAAGAAATAAAATCTTCCTGCTTTGGTGGATAAAAATCTATTTTCATTTTGCATTCTAGAAACCAGGAAGGGAAAATCATATATCCTGGCAACTCATCTATCTGTGTACCTAAGGAAACTTCATTTGTTTGGGTCTTTTTCAATTTTTTTTCTCATTTTGTAAGTAAGTAGTATTGAAGTTAAGAGTCTCAATTAACCACCTGAAATGGATCATTGGCTCAAGTGGTAGATCGCTACCCTTGAGCAAAATAAAGCTCAGGTACAGTGCCCAGGCCCTGAGTTCAAGCCCAAGGACTCACAAACAAAGATAAAATAAAAATAAAGAAGAAATGATACATGTAACAAGTCGTTTTTCTATTCCAAATCAAGTCATTGAAGGTCAGAAGATCCTTCTCTGTTTCAGCTCCACAGGAAGATTAGAATGTCCAGATGTCTGTCTCTTCAGCACACTGATTTCCTGACCTTTGAGTCTATACCCAGGAAGAAACATGTTAGATAATACAAGTATTCTAATTTTTAGAGGAATCTCCCATTTCAGGTGGTTAATTGAGACTCTAACTTAAATGAACCACTAGGAAACTGGAAGTGGACCTGTGGCTCAAAGTTGGTAGAGTGCTAGCCTTGAAAAAAAGTGCTCAGGGACAGCACACACAGGCTCTGAGTTCAATACCCATGACTGACATAAAATGTAAATGAGTGAATGGAAGCTTCAGAATAAACTAGGATTAATATAATCTAGCAGACTCAGGAGTGTAATGGTTTCAGTTAATCAGATAAAGTGAATTTGATCAAGAAAGGAAGGAAGAAAAAGGAGAAAATATGAAGCCAAGTACTGGTAGCTCGTGCTTGTATTCCCAGCTACTCAGGAGGCTGAGATCTGAGAATCAAAGTTTGAAGCCAAGCCATGCAGGCAAATCCATGTGAGTCTTATCTCCAATGAAACAGCAAAAAACAAAGCTAGAAGTGTAGCTGTGACTCAAATAGTAAAGTGCTAGCTTTGAGCAAAAATGCTCAAGCCTGGAGTTCAAGCCTCAGAATAAACACCAAAAGAAAAGGACAAAAAATATGAATGAGAGAGGAAATGGAACGGAGGAGAGGAAATATACCCTTCTCCGGATTTCTTCTCCACTGGAGGAGGAGTCTTCTTAGGGCATCATGTCGACGAATCTTGTGTCTGATGTGCTTCTCAATGCAGGACAAGCAAAGTTGATGGATTTCCTAATTGTCATTTAAGTGTCTTGCTCTTGCTATATAGTGTACCATTCCTTTTATCAATATTTTTCATCCTTTTCACTCACTTTTCCTAAATGAGAACTTTTTGGCTTTTTCCTGTATGTTAACAGTAATTGCTTTCTAAGATTTTTATTTCCTTTTGCATAAACCTCTGTTCTCATAACTTAAACATAAGAAGCAGAGGCAAGTCAATACTACTTACTTACAAAAAGAGAAAAAAAATTGAAAAAGACCCAAACAAACGAAGTTTCCTTAGGTACACAAATAGATGAGTTGCCAGGATATATGATTTTCCCTTCCTGGTTTCTAGAATGCAAAATGAAAATAGATTTTTATCCACCAAAGCAGGAAGATTTTATTTCTTTACATTTATTATAGTCTGTGCCAAAAAAAAAAAATCAAGTGATCCCTTCACGATTTGCAGGAATGTCTAATATTGAAATTGCCTGCTTTTTGAAATAAAGAAAAGAACTCTCTCTGTCTTTCTGCAGTTCTGATGTTTGAATCCAGGGCCTTTAACTTGGTAGGCAGGTATTCTACCACTTGAATCATGCCTTGAACTTGTTTTTCTTTTCTTTCTTTTTTTCCTTAATTGTTAGTATTTATTTATTTATTTATTTATTTACACCGGTCCTGGGGCTTGAACTCTGGGCCTGGGTGCTGTCCTTGAGCTTCTTTGAATCAAGGCTAGTGCTCTACCACTTGAGCCACACTGCTGCTCCTGGCTTTCTGAGTAGTTTTTTGAAGATAAGAGTCTCACAAATCTTGCCTGGACTTGCTTTCAGCGTTGATCCTCAGATGTAAACCTCCTGAGTAGCTAGGATGACAGGATTAAGCCACCAGTGCCCAGATTTCTTGTTATTTTTGAATAGCGTCTTGCTCACTCAGCCTGAACTGCAGTCCTCTTATTTATGCTTTTTCTATGTTAGGGATGGCAGATGCATACCCAACTTTTTATTGGGTGAAATAGAGATCATAAACTTGCTCTTTTCACTCAGGTTGGGCATCATCTCCACCTCCTGTGTAGACCCAGGAAAATTAAATCTGCCTTAGTACACATCCAATCGGTGTGAAAACCATCACGAAGTTGACCTAACAGGATACTGTCCTTTACACTTGGTTTTTCCTGGAGAAATTAGCAAAGATGTTTGTTACAACACTGTTCAATGTTTCACAGGTTCATAGGAGGAACTTCCTAGAAGCAGATAGATTTTTATCTCTCAAAATGTTGATTTTTAAGGCAGATCATAACCTTTGGAATTCCTAATAAGAAGTTTAGTAGGCACTCTCAGAAGAAACAATTTGATGTTTTTCTGCCAACATGAAGTGTTAAACTTTAACTCTCCAGGTGCCTCATAAAAATCCAGGTTTAGTCTATGTCTAAAAACACATTGCTTTGATACTATTAATAATGTAGACATTTACAATCCAGTATGACTTCATTCAAGGAACACTTAGATTACAGAATCTAAGAAAAGCTAGTTTGGGTTTATGTACGGAAAAACAAAGTTCTGGCATATATTCTTGGCTGAATGAATATAAATTAGGTTTTTCTTTTCTTTCTGGCCAGACTTCTTCTCAAATGAAAGGACAAAGGCCAATATTCAGATATTTGAGGGTTTTTTTTTTTTCTCAAGGCTAGTGTTCTGTCACGTTGAACAGTAGCTCTGCTTCTGGTGATTTATTGGAAATAAGAGGCTCGGGGACTTTTCTGCCTGTGCTGGCTTTGAACTGTGAAACTCAGATATCAGTATCTGGGATTACAAGGCATGAACTACCAGTACCTGGCTTGCATGGTGCTTCTGAGATCCCTTTATTAATCACAGAAAGAGTCTTTTTGGGTTGTTGAGCTCTATAACCTCAGGGGGAAAACTCAGTAGTAAGAGAGAGAGTGTGTGTAGTCGTGTGTCTGTGGCAAGATGGGCTCACTCTCAAGCAACTTAGGTTTTGGAAAGAACACACATGGAAACTGGTGATCTAGAATTAGAATCTCTTAAAACTATGCAAGAAGGGGGAGGGAAATAGGGAGAAAAGTGAGGGAGAGTGTAAAAAGTTTGACAAGAAATGTACTCACTACCATTCTTTTATATTATAATCTCTCTTCATGTAACCTTGACATAAAATTAAAATTAAAATACAATGTGCAGAGGCATGTGTTTAAGGAAGTATACGGACCTTGTTACAACTTCACAGCCTGGGGAAAACCCAACTCCCAAAGCCATAACTTCCTCTGATGAGGCCTCACCTCCTAAAGGTCCCACCTCCCCCTACCTCCAGCTCCATAAGCTTTGGTTATGGGACTATGGGGGACAATTCAGATTCAAGCCATAGCTATATTTACAAAAGTTAGGTCTAGGTAAAATCTCCAGGTGCTCTCTATATCCAAACATAAATACAACCATATGTTCTATAAAGACTTTTAGATTTGTAACAGACCACATATATAATGGTGGTCCCGTGAGAGTATAATATGGCAGGGGTGGAGTGGGGGCTGAGAGTTTTCTATCGACTAGTGACATCATAGCCATTTTAATGGAATGTAATGGTCTCTTCACGTGTCTGTGGTGATGCAGTAAACAAACCTTTTGCACTGCTTGTTATACAAAGTTGTAGCAATACAATTGGGTACAGCACATAACATCTAATAATGATGATAAATGAGAATGTTCCAGTTTATGTATTTACTATCAGATACATTTTTGCCATTATTCTGAACTGTATACTCTTTCTATTTATTAAAACAAAATTAATGTTAAACAACTGGGTGCTAAATAGATAGGATGACAACTCACACTTCCCGATTCTATTCTCTACTCTCTGGTCTTGTACCTGTTATGTCAGATCTAAACTCTCTTGGTGGCAGTCTTAACTACTGAACACATTTATTTTGCTTCAAGGACCAAAATCATGTAATTGGCAGATGTCAATTTTCCAATGGAGCTTATAAAACACAGATGTTAATCAAAGTTCTCGTATTCTTGGCATTTTGCTTTTATTTAGTACGTCTATAATAATGCTCCTGAACTCGGAATCACATGGTTCTTGTTGGTTAGGTCCTCTCAGAAGCAGAGTCTCAGATAACATATGAATGTCAGTTTATTTGGGAAAATACTTTGTGCAGCAACAAGGTGTAAGCAAAATAAGAATATGGAACTTCTCCCTCCTCAGGCCTTTTCCATGTCTGAAGCCATGCATAACACTTAATCCCTTGTGTACCAAGGATAAGTAGCTAATAATAAGCACAATATTGCCAGTGCCAGGGACTCATGCCTGTCATCCTTGCTACTGAGGAGGCTGAGATGTGAGGATCATGGTTCAAAGCCTGCTCAGGCAGGAAAGTCCATGAAACAATTATCTCTAATAAACCACTAAAAAGACCAAAGAGGATGTGTGGTTCAAGTGGTAGAGTGCAAGCCTTGAGCAGGAAAAAAAAAAAAACTAAGCAAGAGTATGAGGTCTTGAATTTAAGCCTTAGCCCCAAAGTGTGCACATGCGGACGTGCAGGCACATGTGCATGCATGCGCGCGCACACACACACTCATACACACATTACAAAGTCAGCTCACATATTGACTGCCTGAGGCTAGTCTTGTGGGAATGGGTGCAAGCTCCTTCTTCAGAACTACCCTGCCACCGAGACAAGGAGGCTGAACATTTGGAACCCGAAAGTCTGTGGTTGAGGGCTACTCACTCCTGGCACTTAGGTACTATTAGGGTCATAGCTAGATTGTTCCTCAGTTCTCAAAAAATTCTCAGGTGAGAGATAAAAATCCTGGTTTTGGGCAGATGTTCCAGCTGACCCAGAAGCCAAGGAGTGCAGGTAAGGCACCGACAAGAGCTGATTTATTTTAAAAATTTACAACGCTATGGATGTGCTTTATTCATATAGTAGACCCTTATGTGCATTTATTTTCCTCATTATTTGTAGCCAACCATAATGTAAAGATATTCAGTGGAAAATGTCAGAAAGACACAATTCATAAACTGCACAGTTCATAAATTCATTATGGCCCATTCTTTTTGATTATCAGCTATTATGAAGAATCTCTCACTGTACTTAATTTATACATTAAACTTTGTCATATGTGTACATGAGGAACTTGATACATAAGGGTTAAGTGTTATGTGTGCCTTCAGGCTTTCAAGGAAAGGCTAGAAATGTGCTTTTGAAAATGGGGGAGAACTACCATAACTTTATTCTGTCAATTAATTGTGGAGCTAGGAGTGTGGATTCGTGGTAGAGTGCTCGCCTAGAATGCATGAAGCCTTGGGTTAGATTCCTCACTACCACATACACAGAAAAAGCCAGAATTGGCACTGTGGCTCAAATGATAGAGTGCTAGCCTTGAGCAAAAGAAGCTCAGGGACAGTGCCCAGGCCCTGAGTTCAAGCCCAAGGGCTGGCAGAAAGAAAAAGAAAGAAAGGAAGAAAGGAAGAAAGGAAGAAAGGAAGAAAGAAAGAAAGAAAGAAAGGAAGAAAGAAAGAAAGAAAGGAAGGAAGGTAGGAAGGAAGGTAGGAAGGAAGGAAGGAAAGTAGGAAGGAAGGAAGGAAGAAAGAAAGGAAGGAAGGAAGAAAGAAAGAAAAAAGAAAGGAAGAAAGAAAGAAGAAAGGAAGAAAGAAAGAAGGAAGGGAGAAAGAAAGAGTAAAAAAGAAAAGAACTGTGTTTTCTGTTACAGCATATACATGGCATTTATAGATGCCATATTCTACTTGACTGGAGTTTCTTACATTTATTGAATATCACAGAAGTAGTCATAGCATTACATAGTCCTGTTGTAATCGAAGCAATGTAATCTGTTGTTGGAGCAGGTCTATTTGTTGTTGGAGTACAAGGAGGTCTCCCTTAAGATGAATGGCAACTTGCAAATGTAATTCTATGGATGACAGTTGAGGGATTAGATGGTTTATTTGATGTACGGTGGACACACTTTGGGACAGTGAATAGCGGCGGTGGTAGCTGAAGCCATTGTAGTGATGATTGCCGACACGATTGCAATGATCCTACTACTCGTTTAGGGCACGGACAAATCAATTGAACCTGGGAAAACTGAGAGTCATTAGTAGCCAAAACAATAAATTGGGGAAGATGTACCAAACCTGCAAAAGGATATGAGTCACTGGGTTGCCAGTGATTGCTGAGAGTGCAAGTAGCGGAGGAGTTGTCTCCCAGACAAAAAAAAGAACAGGGTTCTAACCACTACTATCATTCCTGACACCTGGTTGCATGCAGAGCAGTTACAGCGACGAGTATTGGCCAATAGGAAAGGGGACAAATCCAGGCAGGAATGTGATGAACAAATGATTGGCATGGGGGGTCCTAGGTCTCCCAATCATCTCCCTGAAGAGTTACAAAACTCCTTTAGATTTTGAGGTTTGGGATCTTTTTCAGATTGGTTGTGTATAGCAGGGTAGAGGGACAATGCGATGTCCCCAAATACTTTGCCTTGCCAGGAACTGGCACAAAGGCTAATCACTAATTCCTCAAGAGGAGCGGGAACATTGCCAAATCTATCAAACCCCCTGTGTGGGCATAACTGCATATGAAAAGGTATGTCAGTAGCCTGAGTGCATTTTTTTCCGGTCAGACAAATGCGGTAGGGTCCTGTATAGTTCCACCATCCTGTCCCATGAGTTACTGTTCTGAGGGGGATGGCACAGCCATCATGCTTTACCATCTCATTTGAAAAACAAAAAGATATGGCCCCTTCCATCCAAAAGTAAGGTTTTCTATATGCCATAGGGTATCTGCAGAGAAAGGAAGGCCAACCGTGCCATTGGAAGAAAGCATTTGAGGGAAGATGGTGGTATCTTCCCCTACCATCATCAAGATTTGGGTGCTGGGCCCTAAATTTATCTTATCCTGCCCTGCAGTAGATTGAGAATTAGCTGTAATAATGGCACATAATAGGAGGAATAGAGTACCATGCCCCAGGTTAGGGTCCAGGGCCATAGCCTGGTTTTGTTCTACCAATCCCTTTAGGTCTCCCCAAATGATGGCATGGGCTCTAGCTCGAGGTCTGCGTCTCCTCCTCCTTGGGCTGTTTAAGCGTAGTTGATGCATCTCATTCGTAGGTGGTGACGTTTGGTCGGACATCTCGAGCTAGGATGCAAACAGGTTTATCACTCATGTCTGGAAAGATACAAACAAATCCTCCCCTTGTGCCATTAAGGGATCTGGACCCTCCCATTTTCTTGTGATGGTGTGCCTCCATATAACCAAAGGGACCAGAGTAGGTGTTTTCATGAGTCCCCAATGCGGGACCACTGGGGACCCAGGTGTGGTGGGAGTGAATGTTAAAAAAAAAAATTTACTATAAGGCAATAATTTAATTGTGTTTGAGGATCTTTAAGCCTTAGCCCCTCCAGTTCCCCCTTTTCTTTTAAAGAAGGGTCTTGAATTTTTTATGATTGTATTCAAAAATGGCTTGGCCTTGTGGGTTATATGGAATACCTGTCTTGTGTGTAATGTTCCAAAAGGTACAAAATTCATGAAAATTTTTGGAGGTGTAAGTAGGGCCCTTATCTCTTCTAAGGGTCCAAGGAATGTCCATAATTGTAATGGCATGTAGAAGTGACTTAATAGAGTGATTGTTGTTTCACCTGTTAAGGTTAAGGCTATTATAAAGCCTGAGAATGTATCTATGCATACAGGGACGTATTTTTGTTTACCGAATTGGTGGATATGGGTTATGTCCATTTGATATGTGCCATTGGGTCTAAGGGCTCACAGATTTGTTCCCATGGGTTGAAGCGGTCCTAAGGAGGAGAAGGACCAAATCATGTGCTTGCATTGTTGGTGTGTCAAATAAGGAAATAACTGCTTGATAGTACCTGCCGATAAATGAAAGTGACCATGTAACATTCGGACCTGGTCCATGGACGTATTGGTGAGTAACACTTTGGGAGGGACAGCATGATCAATGGCTTCATTACCAGCAGCTAGGTGTTTGGGGAGCTTAGTATGAGACCTAATGTGTTGAATGTACCAGGGTTGGACATGATCGTCTAATACAGGTTGTAGTTTACACATTATTTGTCTTACATCATGACCATCATCTCTTAATAAAGCTCGAGGAAGAATGGCAACAGTTTGTACAGCATATAAACTATCAGAAAAAATATTAAGAAGTACTTTGGGAAAAGATGTAAGGGCGAGTAAAATGGCCAGTAACTCAGCAGCTTGAATGGACAGGGAATGTTGTTGAAGCATGTATTTTTTATTATTGGCATTGTAAATTCCATAAATAGTTTTGCTAGCATTGGTAAAATGTACAATGGCCTGAGGGACAGGTTGCCCCTCGAGATAGTCACAACATTTCCATGAAAATGGGCGTTCTTGGGTAACTTTTAAAACAGGGTTTTTGGGCATATGATTATCAATGTTAAAATAGTAGTGGATGACTTGTAAGGCTAATTCCTCTTCAGTTGTCAGGAAATCAAAGATTGTTTTTGTAATGGGCCAGATAAGACAGTGGGGAATCAGCCATAAGTTTGACGGCCTCATTCAGCACCTTTGATGGCTAGGTTGCATAGCATAATAATGGGTGTGCTAATTTTTGGAAATTGGGAAGTGGCAAGGTGTACCCATTGTAACATACCATGGGTTTGTTTTAGAGCCACCATTAGGCCATTATTATTTAATATAATTAGGGTGATTTCTTGGGTGGCATCTAAAAACACCAAGGTGGTTTACCATAATCGACCAGCAACTTGTAAAATTTGTTGAGCATCAAGTGAAAGTATACGAAGAGAAATTGGGTCAGAGTGTCCCTGAAGCAATTGAAATAAAGGTTGGAGCTGTTGGGTGGGGAGGTGCATAAAATCGCGTACCCCGTTGATATGTCCACATAATTGTTTTATTTCAGTTAAAGTATATTGGGACTTAATGACAATATTAGGCCAATTTGGGGTAATTATTTGATTAAAATGGTATATAAGATAGGTATAAGGGGCTTTAAGTTGAATTTTTTCAGGAGCAATATGAAGGCCAAGCTTTGTAAGGTTTTCCTTAAGTTGTGTTAAACAGGCTTGCATGGTTGTAGCATCTTTGTGTGCTTTTAAAATGTCCTCCATGTAATGGACACAAAAGCATTTTGAAAGCAAAGGCATAATATCATGGGCAACATTCATCTGACATATAGTAGGGCTATTTTTCATTACTTGAGGGAGAACTTTCCATTGATATCGACAAGTGGGTTGTTAACAGTTAGGTTCCCATACTGAGATGGCAAAATATTCTTTATCTTTGGGATGTAGGGGGATGGAGAAAAGGCAGTCCTTGATGTCAATAATGGCAATATGCCAATCTTTGGGTATTGCAGAAGGGTGTGGAAGTCCAGGTTGAAGCGTTCCCATCTTTTTTGTATGAATATTAATGGAATGTAGGTCATGGAGAAGTCTCCATTTCATTAAGTTCTTTTTTGGATAATAAAAATGGGAGAATTGTGGGGACTGATGCTAGGTTCTATGTGTCCCTTTTTTAGTTGCTCCTCCACTAGAGCCTGAAGATGAGGGAGCTTTTCAGGGTAAATAGGCCACTGTTCGACCCAAATGAGTTTGGTGGTGTCTCATTGGAGTAGAACTGGCTCTGGTCGCGCCCCATTGGCCATTACAATTGGGGGTACTGTGGGTGATTAATGGCTAGATCGGTTATGATGTCTTTATAAAAAGCCTTATCATCTGTTGTTATCACAGTGCCCATATTAGTGAGGATATCTCTTCCCCTAAAATTGCATGGAAGTTCAGGGACGACAAGAGGTTTAAAAGCCCTTGGTGGCCCCATCACAGTCTTCCCATCTTACAGGCCATTGGACCTGGAGGGAATCTGTTTTTCCACCAACATCTTGTATGCAGGGGCCAGGAATTAGATTCCATCCGAACCCTTCGACTTCTTCCTTCCTAAGGACTGCACAGTCAGCTCCAGTATCAATGATGCCCTTAAATTCTGTTCCATTAATTTTAAGTTTCATTCTACCTTTTCCATTTTGGATAGGAATAGTCCATAACACTTGAGGTGGTGGTTTTTGCCTTTGTCCTCTTGAGGTCGGGGCTTAGGACTGCCCCTTATTTAGTTTAAAGGCTGAGTCTTGGAGCGGCATTCAGAGGCCCAATGAAAACCCTTTTTGCATTTAGGACATATGGAAAGAGGTTGCTTTTTTTTTTTTTTTTTTTTTTTTTTTTTTGGAGGGGGGTGAGCCCCGGAGTGATGGGCAATCCTTTTTAAAATCACCAGTCCTGCAACATCCCCAACAAGGTCAATTTCCCATGGTGTCATTAGGGGGCGCGTGAGCACTGGCAATCATAGATGTGAAAGCCTGTGCAAGGGTAGTCATAGCATGAGTTGATGTCCCCAAATCTTTGGTGGCTAGGATCCAGTCAGTGATTTCCCCATTTCGTTCAGGGGCAATGGCTTTTCTGCATTCCTGTGTAGCCCCCTCCCATATTAGGGTTTTGGTTAGTGCAACTCAGGCTCCAGCATGTGATACCTTCTGGGCCACTGCTTCTTGAACATGGGCAACAAAGTCAGTGAAAGGCTCATTGGGACATTGTATGAGGGTTTTTAGTTGCTTGTCCCCTTCTTTAGAAGGGACTGAGTAGACAGCCTGCAATGCACAGAGACGTACTTAGTCAAAGTACTGCAGAGGCACCACTGTTTGTGCTGCTGGAGACACATAAGCTCCCTCCCCTTTTATGCAATCAGGGTCCCCTAGGGCAGTGTCTTGCCCTCCAGCAGCGACATTTCATGTGCTTTGTTGTTCACATTCATCCTAAAAAGCAGCCTTCCATAAAAGGAAGTCCCCGGAAGATAATACTGCATGCATTAAGCTCTTCCAATCATGGAGGCAATAAGATCAATGCTAATGGTGTCCAGCATCTGTTGAGCATACGGGGAGTGCAGCCCACCTTCCCTGACAGTGGTCCGGTATTTGTCAAGCACTTTTGGGGCATTGGGGTACCATTGGTTAGGTCGTGCAGCAGTTTGGTGGACGTTTACCGGGAACATGAACTGGGGTTCATTCATGGGCTTGGTTGTTGTTGCCACGGTAGTTGTGAGGCCCGCAAACAACTGTTGTATTACAGGGGGAACAACGGGTTTTTCTTCTTGGGCAAAGTTGGATATGTCCGCCCAACGGTACAAAGTTCCCTGAGGGGAGTCCCCAGGTTGGCTTAAATGGCCAAAAGAAGCAGTTGGGCAGGTTTCCTGGAACTGATAGTGTGGGGGAGGTGGTTTTACAAGTGTAGCTGGCTAGCCCTATGGGTAACATGATGGTGGAAGTTGTTAGTTATCTGTGTTTTTACTGGAATTGTTTGCTGCATCACAAGAAGACAGTAGTGCCTGAGCAGCTTTGCTCTGGCTGTATGCTGTGGTTCTTCTCCCAGCGAGGCATTAAACGCCTGCGAAGTTCTCCCTTCTTCTTTCCCTGATAGACAGGCTTGAATATCTACTACAATGGGGTCAAAGTTTATGGGTAGCTAAGCGCCTTTGAGGACTTCTTTTTTACGAGCTGCCTGAAGGACGCGGGTCCAGCTGTCTGGATCCCAAATGGCCCAGAGTCAATCCAGTGGCACAATTCATTCACTATTTCCCATATTAAACTAGCTTCCTTTTGTGATACTTTTATCAGTCTACTCCAAAGCAGAGCAACAAGTGCTCTTGATTGAGGCTCTCTTGCTGTGGGGAGGAAGGTTGCACATGGAGGCACTTACCTTGCACTAGACTGTCCATCTGCTGGAAAATCTTGAGCCCCACCTTGGGCGCCACTTGTAGGGCTAGATCTCTGGCAGGAGGCAAGCATGAATGACATGCACAAGGAACACATGTTGGGAGAACAGGCTTAAGCAGGTCTCATTTGTTCTTGCATGGGGGGGGTGGATTTTATAGCCACAGCTTTCCCAACCTCCTGAGTCCTTCCCAGCCAATTCCTTAGAGGGGAGTTGATGTAAGGCACTTTTGACGGGCACTGCTTGGTGACAGGCACTTATTGTTCCCCCGGGGGCATGTAGGGAGCATGGACAGCTCATGGCTGGCAAGCTAGGCAGACGTCCCTGTGGGTCACATCTCTATGAGCAGGAAGTGTGCTTCAATGACTAATGACTCTAGCTGACTCAACCAGATCTAACTGGCTCTACCCACAGATCTCACAGGGTATAATATTCTAGAAGGTCTAAATTGTGTTTCTGTCTTCTGTCCGTTTACCTATCCATTAAACAGTGTTTATCTGACAGCCATATAAGCCAACCTGATATATACACATGCACCATTATTTTTTTCAGCAAGAAAAGAAAAGATACTGGAATTTGAGATTTCCACATTGAATAGGTAGTCACCAAAATTCCTGAAGTAATTTTCAAGTGGCTGAGGTTTGCTCTGATATACAGCTTCAACTCTCTTCTCTTCCTGTTAGGACTAATGACTACCTTGGAGGTATTTTAGAGATGTCATTAGATAATCTACTGGATCAACTTATCATTTAATATTGCTCAACAAAAGGCAATTAATACAGGCATTGTCATAACAGGATACACAAACTTTTACTGATTTTTACAAAATACACAGTTATACAGAGAATTGCTGTATTTTAGAGATTTTTTTTCACAAAAATCACTCAAATTTTACTAAAACAAAGAAATCAGAATTTAAGCGCAAGGGGACCTAAGACTTAGCCTAATGAGATCTTAGACTCATGGGCAGCAGAATAATTAAATAAGAGTTGGCATAATACCCAGGTCAAGATCATATGCAGAAACAAAGTTGTAAAGTTGTTGTCAACTTCTCCAACCTTCACTCCTAATCTTCACTGCCCTTATTCTTTCATTCACCCATGTCACTGTGGAGAATCAAGGAACCGGAAAACATGTAACCTAAGTACAGGATAGATTTTTTCTTTACATATGAAGGACTTATCTGTGTCTGTGCCAGTACTGAGGCTTGAACCTAGGAGTTGGGTGCTGTCTCTTAGCTTCTTCACTCAAGAGAGGCATTTCAGCTACTGCTCCACTTCTAGCTGGCATTTAAAAAATTTATTGTGAAAATACCATACAGAAGAATTACAATTACATGAGCAAGCTAATGAGTACATTTCTTAACAAGCATTGTTTCCTCCTCCTTTGTTTCCCCTTCCCAACCGTTCCCACCCCGCCCCAGGTGAAAGTTGAAACGTTCGCTTTTCGACATAACGACTTGTATATATATCCCTTTGGTGCAATGGGTCCAACTGTATCCCTCTTTAAATGGTTCTTTTTTTCCCTTCCTCTTGAAAAATTATACCAACATCAAATACAGTGAAAGCTGGGGTTATACTGTGGGGGAGGGACATCCAAAGCAACTTAGAAATCATCTTATAAATGGGTTAGAGACAATAACAAGAAAGAAAAAATACATTTGAATAATTATCTTGAGATTCATTTGACCTAACTTCAACTTATCTGACCTTTTCTGCTTGTCTCATACATATACTAGTTATTGCAAATAAGGGAAACCATGGGACCTAGGTTTATTTGGGCCTAGCTTACTTCACGTAATATAATTTTTTCCAAGTCTTTGCAATTCCTAATAAATGGGGCAATGTCACTCTTTCTGATGGAGGCATAGAATTCCACTGTTTATATATACCACATACACTTCATCCATTCATCTACTGAAGTGCAACTGGGTTGGTTCCATATCTTACCTATGGTAAATAAGGCTGCAATTAACATAGTTGTTTATTGGTAGTTTTAGTATGGTCTTGTTTGTGATAATTTGGGTAAATGCCCAAAAGTGACATTTCTGGGTCATAGGGGAGCTCGATGTCGAGTCTTTTGAGGAAACTCCATACTGCTTTCCAAAGTGGTTAAACAAGTTTACACTCCCACCAACAATGTAGAAAGGTTCCCTTCTGTCTACATCCCCTCCAGAATCTGTTGTTATTAGAGTTCTTGATTATAGCCATTCTAACTGGGGTGTGGTGGTATCTCAATGTTGTTTTAATTTGCATTTATTTTATGGCTAGAGATGTTGAGCATTTCGTCATATGTCTATTGGCCATCCTTCTTTTCTTTTCAGAGAAGTTTCTCTTTAAAACTTTAGCCCACTTATTTATTGGGCAGTTGTTTCTTTGAAGATTTGTTGTTGGGGATTAAATTTTTTAAGTTCCAGGTATATTTTAGATGTGAGACCCTTGTCCATTGTATGCCTAGTGAAGATCTTCTTCCAATCCGTGAGCTTTCTATTGATCTTGCTAGTTATGTTCTTTGACAAGCAGAAGCGCTGCAATTCCATGCAATCCCATTTGTCCAAACTTTCTTAGATTTGTTGTGTTTCTGGGTCTCTATTAAGAACATTTTGGCCTTTTCCATGGAGCCCTAGGGTTTCTCCTATCCCATCCTGTAATGTTTTCAGAGTGTCTGCATTGACTCCCAGGTCTTTGATCCAGTTGGAGTTGATTCTGGTGTAGGGTAGAATATAAGGATCTAGCTTTAGTTTTCTATAAATAGTTAACCAATTTTGCTAGCAGCATTTACTGAAGAGGCTATCTTTCGTCCATTCCATTTTTTATTTATTTTTTAGTTTTTGTTGTGAAAATATGGTACAGAGGAGTTACAATTACATGGGCAATATAACAAGTATATTTCTTATCAAGCATTGTTGCCTCCTCTTTGTTTCTCCTTCCCATCCCTTTCCATACCCTTCCCTCCTCCCTCCACCCGGTCCTCCCCCCTCCCACCAAAGTTGTAAAGTTCATTTGTTGACATAACGACTTGTACAAGTTATTGTTGCAATGGGTCCACCTGTATCCCTCTTTAAACGATTTGTTTTTTCCCTTCACCTCTGAATATTATACCAACATCAAATACAGTGAAAGCAGGGATTATACTGTTGGGGGGGACATACAAACCAACATAGAAATCATCTTATAAATATGTTAGAAACAATTGCATGAAAGAAAAAAAAACATTTGAATACGTATCTTGGGGTTCATTCCCTAACATCAACTTATCTGACCTTTTCTGCTTAACTCAGACATATAAAAGTTATTGCATATAAGGGAAACCATAGGATTTATGTTTCTTTGGTCTTGGCTTACTTCACTTAATATAATTTTTTCCAAGTCTTTCCATTTCCTAACAAATGGGGAAACGCTCAACTTCTCTAGCCATAAAAGATATGCAAATCAAAACAACATTGAGATACCACCACACCACATTTAGAATGGCTATAATCAAGTACTATAATAACAACAGATGTTGGAGGGGATGTGGACAGAACGGAACTTTACTACATTGTGGTGGGAGTGTACACTTGTTCAACCACTTTGGAAAGCAGTATGGAGTTTCCTCAAAAGACTCCACATAGAGCACCCATATGACCCAACAATGTCACTTTTGGGCATTTACCCAAATGATCATAAAAAAGACCATACTAAAGCTCCCAGAAAATTATGTTCATTGCAGCATTATTTACAATAGCTAAGATATGGAACCAACTTAGATGACCCTCAGTAGCTGAATGAATGAAGAAAATGTGGTTCATATACACAATGGAATTCTATGTCTCTATCAGAAAGAGTGACATTGCTCCATTCTATTTTTTTAGCTCCCTTATAGAAATATTAGATGACTATAAGTCTGTAGATTCATTTCTGGGTTTTCAATTCTATTCCATTGGTCCTGAAGTCTGTTCTTGTGCCAGTACCAAGCTCTTTAGATTAATCTGACTTTGTAGTAAAGATTGAAATTTGGTATTGATATTCCTCCAGCACTGTTCTTTCTCTTAAGGGTTGTTTTTGCTATTCGGGACCTTTTATTGTTCCATATGAATTTTTGGATTACCTTTTCTATTTCCTTGAAGAATGAGGTTGGAATATTGATAGGTATTGCATTGAATTTGTGGACATCCTTGGGAAGTATTGCCATTTTCACCATGTTGACCCTTCCAATCCAGGAGTATGGGAGGTTTGCATATTCTAAGTTCTATTTTGCTTTCCTTTTTCAGGCTTTAAAAGTTTTCATCATTGAGGTCCTTCATTTGTTTGGTTAAATTAATTCCTAGGTTGTTATTTTTGTGGGGTTGTTACGAATGAAGTTGCTTTCCAGATTTCAGCCACGCTTCTTTCATTGTTGTCATACAGAAAAGCCATTGATTTTCGAGAGTTAATTTTATACCCTGTACTTTGCCAAATTTTTGAGTCACCTTGATTAATTTTGGAGTGGAGTCAGAGGGATTCTTTAAATACAAGATCATGTCATCTGCAAAGAGGGAGACTTTTACTTCTTCTTTCCCTATTTGGATCCCCTTTATGTTTGCATCTTGTCTTATTGCTGTAGCTAGGCATTCTAATACTAGATTGAAGAGTATTGGAGAGAGTGAGCATCCTTGTCTCGTTCTTGATTTAGTAGGAAATGATTTTAGTTTTTTGACCTTAAGTATAACGCTGGCTGTAGGTTTATCATATACAGCCTTTATTGTATTGAAGAATGTTCCATGGATTCCTGCTTTTTCCATAACCTTCATCACAAAGGGGTGTTGCATCTTCTCAAATGCTTTTTCTGCATCTATTGAGATAACCATGTGGTTCTTATCCTTGCTCTTGTTGATGTAATGAATCATCTTAATTGATTTGCGTATATTGAACCAGATTTGCATCCCTGAAATGAATCCTATTTGATCGTTGTGTATGATTTTTTGGAAGAATTGTTGGAGGCGATTGGCCAAAATTTTGTTAAGAAGTTTTGCATCAATGTTCATCAAAGAAATGGGTCTATAGTTCTCTTTCTTTGATGAGTCCCTGACTTGTTTTGGGATGAGGGTGAGATGGCTTCATAGAAGGAGTTCGGTAGTGAACTTTCTCTTTCAACTTTATTGAAGAGTTGGAGGAGTATTGTTGTGATCTCTGCTTCTAAGGACTTGTAGAATTCTACTGTAAATCCATCTGGTCCTGGGCTTTTCTTAGATGGGAGGTCTCTTATTGCTGTTTCTATTTCAATGCTTGATATGGGCCTGTTAAGATGGTTTAACTCATCTTGGTTTAGTTTCAGCATGTCCATATTTGCTAGGAAAAGGTCCATTTCTGCCAAGTTCTCAAACTTATTAGCACAAAATTTTGAGAAGTATTCCCTTATAATGTTCTGAATCTTGGATGTTTCTGTGGTGATGTTTCCATTCTCATCTCTGAGTTTATTTAATTGGGTGTGTTTTCTTTTTCTGATAAGATTTGCTAAGGGGCTGTCAATTTTGTTAATTTTTTTGAAGAATGAACTCTTTGTTTTGTTGATTGTATCTATGGTTTTTTGGATTCTAATTCATTTAATTTTGATTTAATTTTAATAATTTTTTTCCATCTAATGGATTGGGGTTTATCTTGCTGCTCTTTTTCAAGGGGGTTAAGATGTCTCATTAAATTGTTGGTTTTAGATCTCTCCAATTTGTTGATGTTAGGAACTCAGAGCTATAAATTTGCCTCTGAGTATTGTCTTTTCTGTGTCCCAGAGAAGTTGGTAATTTCTATGCTCATTTTTGTTGAATATCATGAATATTTGAATTTCTTTTATAATCTCTTTCATGACCCACTTGTGATACAACAGTGTTTTTCCACCTCCATATTTAATCGGAATTTCTTTGGTGGCTTTTGGTGTTGAGTTCTAATTTTATTTTCTGTGGTCTGAGAGAATGCAAGGTATAACTTCAATGTTTCTGAATTTGGACGTTTGCTTTGTGACCTAAAATGTGGTGTATTTTGGAAAATATTCCATGTGCTGTTGAGAAAAAAATTTTATTCTGATGCTGGTGGGTGAAATATTCGTAAATATCTGTTCAATCTTGTTGATCTATGCAGTTGTTTCTCTGTTAATCTATCTCGTGGGAATAGTTGTGTGTAAAAGTTCCTGACAATTAATGTCTTTGGATCTATATGAGATTTGAGGGAAAGTAGTGTTTCTTGGATAAATTTGGGTGCTCCCTTGTGTGGCAAATAGAGATTTTGTATTAAAGTTTTATGAAAACAACACCACACAAAACAGCTGTGCCACAAGAAGCAAATAGGAAAATGAATAATTTCAACATCCCCCAATAAAAATTGGTTCCTATATGACTCCCAACTACTAATTGCTTGGCATTCATTAGCTCCGATTCTATTATGCAGACGCTATTATTCTTGTTCTGGAATTAAAGGTCTTAGGCTCATGGAAAATAAAATATGTCCCCAAAATAATGCAAAAGATTTATGGTTTATAATCACACTGAAGCCTGGGCCTTCCACAAACAGTCTCTTTCTTAAGCTATAAAACCCTCAGCTGGGCACTGGTGGTTCACTACTGTGATCTCAGCTACTCAGTGTTCTACTAGCTAGTGTTCTACCAACTGAGCTACACCTCCAACCCCATACCTTTTGATACTTTTAATCATCAATATTACTATTATTCAAAGCTTTGGCAAACAAGTTCTGGAAAGTCAGTTAAAAGAAAGAGAATGGACTTAAGCCTACTTTTGCCATACTGTTTTTTTTTTTTCTATAATTAAAAAAACATTATATAAGACCAAAAAGAAACGGAGATTTCAGGAGGCTGAGATCTGAGGATTGTGGATCAAAGACTACCAGGGCAAGAAACTCTGTGGGACTGTTATTTCCAGAAAACCACTAAAAAATCTACAACTGGAGCTGTAGCTTCATTGGTAGAGCCAACAATCTCAGGGAGAGTGCCAAGGCACTTAGTTCAAGACCCAGGACTGGCATAACAAACAAACAAACAAAATCGGGCCTACTTGAGTGCTTGTGATTTCAGGTAATAAGGAAGACAGCATCGGGGAGAGGTCTCCTGTCCTATGGCGGCCTTGTACAGATGGCTGGCAGCAAAAATCTGAATGTCTACAGCAGCGTGATCCCAGTGTGCAAAGGCTCTGCTTGTTCTGCTGGGAGGAGTTTCTGCCAATTTGATGATTTCTTTCAATAGCTGTGATCATTTTATTTATAAACTTAAAATTTTTTTGTGCTTATACCAAGGCTTGAACCCAGGGCACCTGCTCTTCTTTAGCTTTTACACCCAAGGCTTGCACTATACTATGTTGAGCCACAGCTCTACTTCTGACCAATTTGGTGATCTACTGGAGATGAGTATCACTGACTTTTCTTGCCTGGGCTGACTTGAACCATGATCCTCAGATAGCAACCATCTGAATAGCTAGGATTACAGATATAAGCCATGGGCTATACGCATTTTTATCCGTGTGGTTATATTCTGTTTCCCTCAGGACTTTTCTCTGTTTTAATCCTTTTCTGTTTTTGTGTGTTTGTTTTTGTTTTTGTTTTTGCTTTGTTTTGTTTTTGGTGCTGGTCCTGGGACTTGAACTCAAGGCCTGGGCGCTGTCTCTGAGCTTTTTGCTCAAGGCTCTACTACTTGAAACACAGCTTCACTTCCAGGGTTTTATTTTTTTGGTTGTTCAGTGGAGATAGGAGTCTCACATGCATTTCTGCACAGGCTGGCTTCAAACTGAGACCCTCGGATCTCAGTCTCCGGAGTGGCTAGGACTACAGGCATGAGCCACCAGCGATCATTCACATTTTATATTCTTTGTTTGTTTTCTTTTCATGTTATATGCGTGCCAGTGTCATCTCATTTTTCAAAAAGGAATCAGCCATCACTAACAAATATTTCTCTTGACCCCCAACTCCCCTTTATATGATATTGCATTATTCGTGATCATCTTTTTGCCCTCTACTTCCTGAAGTAGTGGCTACATCCTTTGTTTTCTAGAAATCACCATTTTTCATTCATTTTTAATTCGTTACCATCCAGTTTACAACCACTTTACTAAGTCTAATTTAAACATTCTCAACAATTTTCATGGTACAGGGATGGAATAACCATTAATTACGCTTATAAAAGCTTATTGTGAGCGATATATGATATTTCTGCACTGATCTTGTCCAACTCTCAGGAACCCCACGACACTTTCCTTCCTTCCTTCCTTCCTTCCTTCCTTTCTTTCTTTCTTTTTTTCTTTCTTTCTTTCTTTATTTCTTTCTTTCTTTCTTCCTTCCTTCCTTCCTTTCTTTCTTTCTTTCTTTCTTTCTTTCTTTCTTTCTTTCTTTCTTTCTTTCTTTCTTTCTTTCTTTCTTTCTTTCTTTCCTCCCTCCTTCCCTCCCTCCCTCCCTCCTTCCCTCCCTCCGTCCTTCCCTCCCTCCCTCCCTTCCTTCCTCCCTTCCTTCCTTCCTTCCTTCCTTCCTTCCTTCCTTCCTTCCTTCCTTCCTTCCTTCCTTCCTCTCTCTCTTTCTTTCTCTCTTCTCTCTCTCTTGCTTGCTTTCTTGCTTGCTTGCTTGCTTTCTGAGACCAGTACTCAAACTCAGTATTTGACATTTTTCACTTATTACCTAGAGTTCTACCAATTGAGCCACACCATCAACCCCATACAGTTTGATACAATTTTTTGGAGCTGGTCATTGGGCTTGAACTCTGGGCCTGGGTACTGTCCCTGCACTCTTCAGCTCAAGGCAAGTGTTCTACCACTTGAGCCTCTGTACCCTTCTGGCATTTTCTGCTTATGTGGTGCTGAGGAATGGAACCCAGGGCCTCATGAATGCAAGGCAAGCAAACTACCACTGAGCCACCTTTCTAGTCCCTTAGTTGTTTTTTTTTTTTTTCTTTTAATATTTAAGTAGTTCTATAAAAGGGTTTCAATTAGCCATACCAATTCATAAGTACAATGAATCTTGATAAATGTCAAGCCTTCTTGCATATTTCTGCTCGATCTCCTCCACCCTACACTTTGCTTCAAGTCATCTATTTCTGTTTTTACATGTGTACATCGATTACTTGAATGTATTTGCCCACTTTTCCTCTCTCCATTGTCTACCTTCCTCCCTTTAAGCCTCACCCCTTCTCCAGCAACACATGTTTTGGCTTCCTGGTATTTATTTTGTTAAAATGACAGTTAATTGTTCAAAGGAGTTATACCATTGGAATTCTCCCCTGCATATGACCTGCTCCAGTCAATTTGTTCATATACATATGCCGTGTATGCTTTCATACATGTTTATAATTTAGGAGAAGAAGCATTCATCTTTTGTCTAAGCCTAACTTAATTATTTTCCGTTCTTGTGCAGCAAAACAATTAAATACAGGATGGAGAACAAAGAGTATAAAAAGGAGAAAATTGCTGGTCATTGGTGGGCTAGTCCTCACAGCTTTTCAAATTTTTCAGTGTTTCATGAATATACAAGAAACTAAGCTGCAGGGTAGGCTAGGAAATGACCTTCCCCAAATGGTGAGTGCTGTTTAAATATTCTTGAAATTATTCAAATTTCTCTGACCTAGAAATAGGACATCATAGAACAGATGGCTGGGTGATAAATTTTCCACCTCTTTCTCTTGCCAAGCAGTTTGAAAATTGCAATAGACATATCTGTGGTCTCTGTCACTGGGGTTTGGCATTTTGGCTTGAAGACTATTCTGACACCAGGAAATTGTGATGAGAGGCAGCTAATGCTTACCAAGTGTGGCACACAACAAGTGTGCTAAAATTAAATTTAGAAAGTAAAATAAAATAAAATAACAGTTCTGCTGAGATTGTAAGTTCCTACCAAGTTTGGGTTACAACTGAGTGTCTGTGCTGAGCTGTTCAGCTTCTCTTTCCAATGAGAACTCCTTCTTTTCATTTTTTTTCTAGGAGTCCTGGGGCTTGAACTCGAGGCCTGTGTGCTGTCCCTGAGCCTCTTTGTGCTTAAGGCTAGCACTTTACAATTAGATCCACAGGCCACTTCTGTTTCTTTTTGTTTGTTTTGTTGTTTTTTTCAGTAGTTTATTGGACATAAGCATCTGGTGAGACTTTTCTGCCCCAGCTGGCTTTGAACTTTGATTCTCTTATCTCATCCTCCTGAGTAGCTAGGATTACTTGTGTGAGCCACCATCACCTGCTCTACCACTTAAGCCACACCTCCACTTCTGAAATTTGGGGTTAATTGAAGTCTCTTGGACTTCAAACTGTTATCCTCAGATTTTAGTTTCCTGAGTTGTTAGGATTACTCTTATGAGTCATCAGCACTTGTCTGTCACATAATTTTTAAGGTTGTTTTTGTTTGTTTGAATACCTGTCTATTAGTGAGCTTAAGGTGTTAAAACCTCCCATTGTAATGATGTTAGGATCTACCTGTAATTTTATGTCTGTAGTACTGCTTTGGTAATTTTTTTTCCTATTCCTGAGAAAAATAATCTGAGGGAAAAAAGGAGGGATAAAGAACATTGTGTGATCAAGAAAAATGTTTTGAAATGCAAAGGGAAAAAAAGGATCCAGGCACTGGGGTATCATGCCTGTAATCCCAGCTACTCAGGAGGCGGATGAAATCTGAGGATCACTGTCCCAAACCTGCCTGGGCAGGCGAGTCCATGAGACTTACTTCCAATTCACCCACCAAAAGCTGCAAGCGGTCTATGGTTCAAGTGGTAAAGCCTTGAGTGTAAAAGTGAGTGGACAGCACCTAGGCCCTGAGTTCAAGCTTCAGTACTAGCATACACATATCAAAACAAAACAATAAAGGGGAAATAAACATGGAGTTAGTATAATTTTAATGAATAAAGCAACATAAAAAAGTGTGGAAGAGACATAAAAATTTTTATTAATGCTATACTAATGTCTTGTTTGTAAAATACTGCTCCCTTTGCCAGCTTTATACTTATTATTACGGACTACTCTGCAGTATCAAGTGATCAATCTTTGCAAGGATTCAAGTAATAAAAAGCTTCTAAAAGACAAAAAAAAGAACAGTCATACTATTGTTCTTTTTCCTCAGGATTTATAGAAAGAACATTTTAAGGTGGCCAACACTCCACCCTCTCCATGGAGAATGTTTCAAGGTTGTCGTTTTGCCTTCATATAAACTTGCTCTGTTTGCATAACAAAGAAAGAAGGAATCTCTACACAGAGTCAAGCAAATCACAACAAATAATATGAGCTGGAAAAGTAGACATGGGCTTTTAATGCCTCTTGAAAAAAAAACAGTTTGTCCCACCCTGAAGGTGTTTGATTACACAGTTTTGAATATTTTGTCTTTTTGTGGCTAAAAGAAACCTCTTTGCAAGACCATTAGTTCCAAGTCTTTTGTTGTTTTCTTCTTAAATTCTTACAGTACCCATTGCTTTTACCCCAGTGGTTTAGAGTGTGTATCAGAGTTTCTGGAATAAACATTAGCTTTCAGAAAACTCTTGGCACAACGAAGAAGAATAGCTGCCTTATTTAGTTCTTTTACAGATGAGTAACATTTTTGTTCAATCATTATTTCTCTCTAAATCCATGGCTTGTAAATATTTTGAGGTCTAGCTCTTTAGTTTGACATCTCTTCTTTGATTTTTCTAAAATAGTTTCAGATAGAACAGAACAGAATATGGAAAAGAAAAATAATATGAGTTTTGGAGTTATAAACTACTAGAAGAGGAGACATCTCTGGCTTGTGTAGTGATATACTCAATTGCAGCTTATCCATATTTGCATCTCTCTTTAACTCATTTTTTACAATTCACATCTTGAGACCCTTAGTTCCAAACCAATTCTTTGCAATTTCAAATTTAACCAGCTCATAATTTTATAGAAACTTAGAGAAATCTGTGCAAACTTATTTATAAACAACTTTGCCTCCTAACCAACTTCTTCTCTCCCTACTCTTATTCCTCTTTCTCTTCCTATACCTGTTTTTACTCCTTCTCTTTCTGTTCTTCTTCCTTTTCTTCATCACTTCTTCCTCCTCTTCTTCCTCTTTCTGTGTTTTCCTCCTCCTCCTCCTCCTCCTCCTCCTCCTCCTCCTCCTCCTCCTCCTCCTCCTTCTCCTCTCCCTCCTCTTCCTCTTCCTCCTTCTCCTTCTCCTCCCCATCCTACTCCTCTTCCTCCTGCTCCTCCCCCTCCTCCTCCTCCTCCTTGTGTTCCTCTCTTCTTCTTCCTCTATCTTCTTCTTCTTCCTGTTCTTCTTTTTCCTCTTTCTCCTCCTTCACCTTCTTCTAGTAATTGAGTATAGAAACCCAAGCCTGGCCCTTCACTGAGTTATGTCTCCAACCCTTCAACATAAAAGTTGTTACTGCAAAACCAGGCACCAGTGACTCATACCTGAAATGCTTGCTGCTCAGAAGTGTGTGATTGAGGATCATGGTTCAAAGCCAGCATGGGCAAGAAAGTCTGTGGTACTTTTACCTCCAATTAATCACCAAAATTCAGAAGTGGTAGAACCCTAGCTTTGAGCAAAATAACTTAGGGATGTACCCAGAACCTGAGTTCAAACCCCAGGACTGGCAAAAAACTAAGATAAAAATTGTTACTACAAAGAGACATTTTGTACATATTTTTTCAGCTATTTTAACTGTTCTTAGACTTGTCTGATCTGTCATCTTATGCAGCCTTTACCCCATTCCATAGCTTAACACATAAGTGAAAGCCAGGTGCTCGTGATTCATGACTGTAATCCTAGCAACTAAGAAGACTGAGATCTGAGACTGATGGTTCAAAACCAGCCCAGGCAAGAAAATCCCTGAGACTCCTATATCCAATTAACCACTCAAAAACTGAAGTAGAGCTGTGGCTCATTGTGGAAGTGTGAGCTCAGAGACAGCCTCCAGTTACTGCATTCAAGCCCCATGACCTATACACACAGACACAGACAGAAAAACACACAGCTATACATGCGTGTGCGCGCACACACCACACACACACACACACACACACACACACACACACACACACACGAGTGAAAGCAAGTTCAGAGATTCCTGGGCCGGGACGATGTCTGGTGATGAAGTTTGAAACCCCTGAGGCAGTTAGGCTTTACAGACATAAGTTCAATTGTTTAAATAAAAATGAAATCACAGTTACCTGTGGCAACACGGGAAAAAAAAAAAACTTTTGGAGCTAAACTTGAAGCCAAATAGACTAGGAAAAATGGGGTATGGTCAGCTAACGGCAAGTCCAGGAGATATTCCTTCACGTACTTCCCTTAAGACTAAGGGAACAAAAGTCATGTGGGGGGAAATGAAGCAGAATAACTTATGGAAACTGAGGCCTGGTGTAAGCAACTTAGAAATATGGTAACTTAAAAACTTAGAAACGCTATCTTTGCTTCAAAGATAGGAAACTGAATGAATTCTTTGCTGAGGGATGCATTTCTCACGCAAGAATTCACAACTGCCTGAAGGATGCCCCAACATGCAAATAGCAGGGTGGCTCCTACTTTCAAGGATAAGGATCTCTGTTATGGCAGGATGCATTCTTACCTGGCAACTCAGGGAATAACACCAGGTGTAGTTAAAGCAAAGACAAAACACCTAGCTTTGGATAACTTAAAGCCAGACCCTCTGCCCTTACCCTATAAATACCCAACAACCCAAGGAGTTGTGTGTCTCTCTAGGTGTCTCTTTATGTATGTCTGTGTCTGGGTCTTTGTGTCCCTATGAGAGCACCCACATTCTGCTAGAGTGTGCCCCTCCCCTTCTGATTATCTACTTTTTTGGCTGTTTCCTTGCTTGTTTAATTAATAAAGTTCTGCCAAGTTTTCTTACCATTGTGACTTGTCCAGAAATTCTTATTCTGAGATTGAAGTCAAGAACTCTAAGTGAAGAGTTCCTATAATTAAAGGGGATTTTCACTGAACCTCACCATTGTCCAGTAACATACTCATTTACCTTACTCATGTAATTTTATCCCCTCTGTACAGTATCTTTACAATAAAAAACATTCAAAATATATTATATCATATGTAGTATTATATTATGATATGTATAAAGAAATAGATATGTGAATTCATGTATAATGGAACTCCATAAATTGGTCCCACTGAATACTTTATGATACCATGAGCTGTCCCAGTATTAGATACATACCCCGTTGGAGGCCAGGGCCTACAAAGCAGCTGGGTCAGGAATAGAGCTTGACCGGTGGGTGACATCTTGATCATCCCCACTGCACATTCTCTCTTGGATTCTGTGGGTCCTGATGTAGAAATTTGGTAAGTAATTCTCCAAAGTGATCTAGTCCACAAATCAGATCCCTTTTCCAGTCACAGTTAACAGCCTCTACATCCAATGCTTCTTATTCCACAGGTCTCCTGGGAATGACAAGTAACACCTCAACTTGTAGTTCCTGACTAGGCCTCATGTGTTTCCTCCCCGATTCTTGCTAGCAGCTACTTCATTGAATAAGATGAGTGACTTTTCTTAGAATCTGTATTTCCCCCACTAGATTATGTTACGTTATGACTCTTTTCTAGCATCTGCAATTGTGATTTCAATTGGATTCATGTCACTGTGATTCAGCCAGCAGGGTAGCCTTGCAAAACCACAAAGCTGTTTAAGTCCAAAGACACCTTAATGATCAACTAGTTCCAAAGTCTGAAACAGAGTCTGGAGCTCAGGCTGGTCCCAAATGTATTCTTTCTTGTTATCTAGAGAAATTAATTTTTTGTTCCACTATCGGTGCTTAAACTCACGGCCTACACATTGTCCTTTAGCTTTTTTGGTTCAAGATTGGTGCTCTACTACTTGAACCCCACTTTTATTTCTGGAGATAAGAGTCTCACAGACTTCTCTTCCTAGGCTACTGTGTAGCTAGGATTATAGTA
Organism: Dipodomys merriami; assembly: GCF_024711535.1. Taxonomy (NCBI): domain Eukaryota; kingdom Metazoa; phylum Chordata; class Mammalia; order Rodentia; family Heteromyidae; genus Dipodomys; species Dipodomys merriami. The sequence continues at coordinate 72,718 of NW_027202569.1, read as the reverse complement.
CTGAGCCACTGCTAACCCTGCAAATATTTTATTGTCTTCTACTATTACTATTTTCCTTCAGAAGAAATGTTTTCATAATGAAAATTGTACTTAATAAGATTTACTCACAATTGAGTCCAGGTGTTTGTGGCTCACACGTGTAATCTTAACAACTCAGGAGGCTGAGATCTGAGGGTTGAGATTTGAAGCCAGCCTGGGCAGAAAAGTTTGTGAGACTTATGACCAATGAACCACTAAAGAGTCAGAAGTGGCATTGTGGCTCCAGTGATAGAGTGCCATGAGCAATAAAGGCTAAGGGACAGTGCTCAAGTCCTGAGTTTTAGTGTGCATGTGCATGCATGACTGCATGCGTACAGAGACACACAGACACACAACACAACTTTTCTTCACATCAGGCAGTTGTTTCTTAAGTTTATCCCAGGCCTTTAATGGACACCTTTATGATCATTTCCACAGTTGATTCAGATTAAATAGAAAACAGCTCTCCATGGTCAATGTTGAGTGAGCTTCAAGGTCATCAGGATTATTGTCTATCACTCTGTATCTCCATCATCATCAGTGATTTTTTTTGAAAAAGATTCTTAGCCTGTTCTTCTTTTTCCATAGTTCAATAATCTTGGATGTTTGAATGGACCAAGAGATGAATACTGTATTGAATCCTAATGGTACCAAAGAAGGACACAAGTCATCATCAAGGATCCCAGTGTGGAGAATTATCCTTTTGTTCATGTGAGCAAACACCACATATCTGGTCTACTCCTGAATCCTTTTCATGAGAAGTGGCCAAGGCCCTGAAAACTCCAGGTGAGGTTCAGTCTGCAGTTCCCATGTGGTGAATCGATTTGTAGATGTATTCATTCTTAAGGGAGCAGGAAAGTGGTCCATTGTGGTGATAAGAGCTCAATATAGATCATCTGTTGGGGGTCACATCTTTCTTTTTTTTTTAAAGCCAGTCCTGGGACTTGAACTCAGGGCCTGGGCATTTTCCCTGAGTTTCTTTTTGCTTAAGACTAACACTCTACCACTTGAGTCACAGTGTCACTTCCTCTTTTTTCTTTGTATGTGGTACTGAGGACTCAAACCCAGGGCTCCATGCATGCTAGGCAAGCACTCTATCACTGTTACATTCCCAGCCCTCACATCTCTTTTGTACTACTTATTTACATCTGAGCAAATGATTTAACTCCTTTAAGACCATCATCCCTCATCTGGGTCATGGAAGTAAAGACACTAGTAATACGTCTTGTTAGTTCATTGGGAATGAGATTCTGAAATGGGGGTTTGCATAGGTGTGGTTATTATGGAAGGCCTGGTATTGGTATCTGTGGGAGATTGTAGAAATCAGGATTGTTAGAGAAAGGAATGGAACTACAACACAGGGCCCCAAAGGCCTCAGCTGATTTTCACATGGAGACTGGCTTGTCATCATTGCCCACTTTAAAGCAACTGAAATGGATCAGTAATCCTGGTATCAATCAGCCAATCAGAATAAGGTAGCATAGCCTTGAGTAATAACTCAGGTAATTCCTTGAAAGTATTCATCTGCACAGTGTACCATGGGCATAGTACATGTCTCCACAGGAATGCAATGATACGGAAGTGTTATTTTGCCCAGTAGCTGTGTTATACAAGCATTCACTATTGGAAGATGCTAGAAGAGACTTGTTGGAAAAGCACAAAAGCAACTAATGAAAACAGGGCCCCGTTGAATGGCTAAAGGTGAATTATAGGGTCAAACACACCTGCGCATAGAACATGGTCCCTTGTAATAGTCTCTAATTACCAGAGGGCTGCCAAATATTTTCAGCTTTTGACTGAATAAGAATACAGTGTGTATTCTTTCTCTTGTGCATATTGTGCTCTCACAGAAGTCCAGAAATGCATGTATGAACTGGGTGCTGATGTGCACGCCTGTCATCCTTGCTACTCACAAGACTGAGAACTGAGGATTGTGGTTCGAACCTAGTCCAGGCAAGAAAGTTTGTGAGACCCTTATGTTCAAATAACCACCAAAAACCTGGTGTGACTCAAGTGGTAGAGCACTAGTCTTCAGTAGAAAAAGTAAAGCAAGTGTGTGAGACCCTGAGTTCAGGCCCTAGTAATGGCGTGCATGCTTTTGCACACACACACACACACACACACACACACACACACACACACACACACACACACACACACACACACAGACATATCCCCCCCCTTTCCAAAACAAACCAAAACAGAAAACAAATAGTAAAACATGTATAACTATGAGAGCTTATATGATTAATTATATTTGGAACTGACTAAAGTGAGGGGTGTTACACTAGTCAGGAGGATTTGTGGGAGAATTACTTTTACGTGTACATTGTCAGACACCTGAGCTTTGCAGGGGAAAATAAGGAACTCCAGATAGAAGGGCATAATTAAGGGTGTGACCATTTTGGTGCATAGAGAGTCAACTACACAAAAATGATTTTTTTTTCACATTGATAAAAGTATGTATGGGGGCTGGGAATGTGGCTTAGTGTGAGTACTTGCCTAGCATGTGTGAAGTGCTGCATTCGATTTCTCAGAACCACATACACAGAAAATGCCAGAAATGGTGTTGTGGCTCAAAGTGGTAGAGTGCTAGGCTTGAGCAAAAGAAGCTCAGAGACAGTGCTCAGGTCCTGAGTTCAAGGCCCAGGATTGGCAAAAAAAAAAGATGGATAATATTTCAAGGGAATTTGAATATGCATGTATGATAATTAGGACAATTATGTATGCATGATAACTCATTGATAATTCTGTGTATATGTAAAAGTTAGAACGATCAGGTCAAATAATTGACTTCCTTATCAATAATGGAGATTTTACATTGACAAAAGATTAAAGGGCCTCTCTACACATCAGGTTTCTCTATTAATTTCTGTGTCAGATTGGGGTGCATGGGCCAGACCATAGCAGCACTCTTTGGGGTTTTGTGAGTAATGTGGATAAAAGTATAACATGGAGATATTGAAAAAGGGGTGTTACAAAGGAAGTCTATTATTAATCCATTATTATTTGGGTTTGTGGTGGGGCTTGCACACTTGGCCTCATGCTCTCTCTGGGCTTTTTCTTTCATTCTCTCAAGGCTGGCATTCTACCTCTTGAGCTCCAGCTCTTCTCCCTAATCCATTCTTAGTACTAACCTGTAATTTGTAGTTTTAGCAAGTCACCTAAGTGCTAGATATTGAAGCTGAGACCAGACATTGTTGGATACAATAGACAGATCTTTATAAGAAAGAAAATTTTCACAGAGGGAAAGCATGGAGTTTGGAATCACATAGGTCAGTTTGAGCTCTGACTGTGAACTTATTGACACATGACTTCAGAAAATCGACATACATATACATAACTTATATCTATACAATGCAATAAACAATTCCCACTTTTTGATAGGTACTGAAGATGCTTGTTAGACTGGTAGATGTTAAATAAATGATATTACTGTTAATATTAAATTTAATGCAATTTCAGGGAACTCTCCTGTTTCTCAACTCCTAACACTTGTATTTTGGAATTTGTCTCTCGACATCTAGGATTTAGCAGGACTCAAAATAAACCAAGATCTTTCCCATGTAATTGTAACTCCTTTGTATGTTATTCTCACAATAAAATCTAAACTAAAATATAATAAACCAAGAGTATTCGAATTCTACTCTTAAGGTTTAATGATAGATCTCTACTGATCTTTCTCTTAAGTGTGCTGGAGACACTAAAGCTGAAATTAACTTGGATTTTTGTGGTGGATGTAAATGTCTTAACTACCATCTCTGGTAGTAGATAACATTAAATTTCAATTAGCCATCACAGGCTCAAACCTGTAATCCTAGCTACTTAGGAGGCTGAGATCTGAGGATAGTTATTCAAAGCCAGCTCGGATAGGAAAATCCATGGGACTCTTATTCCAATTGACTGTCAAAAAGACTAGAGGTAGAGATGTGTCTCAAATGGTAGAGTGCTAGCCTTGAGACACAATGCCCAGGTTCTGCGTTCAAGCCTAGATACTGGCCAACAATTAACAAATTCAGAGATTCCAATGTGAGTGTTATATTCTTTTAGAGACTGAAGTATTTTTTCCTCATAGTCTTTCAAACATCAGCATCTCTAATGGAGAATGATTCTAGATCCTTCTTTTCCACTTGAATAATTGTTATTCTCCAGGATTAGAATGGTCAAGAGGAGGCTTGCAGATCAACAGCTCAGACATTAAATTGGCTAAAAAGACACCAAATTAAAATTTATTCTTTGGTTGCAAATACCACATTTTTAGTATGTGTTTTCTAGACCTAGCCCTTGAACAGAGGGTCTGGGTGCTGTTCCTGAGCTTTTGTGTCCAAGAATATTGCTCTACCCCTTGAACCACAACTCTAGTTCAGGCTTATTGGTAGTTAATTGGAGATAAAAATCTCACAGACATTCTGGACCTGGGTGGCTTCAAACTAGAAAGCTGAGTGGCCAGGATTACAGGTATATGCCACCAGCATCTGGCTCAAATACCACATATAACGTTAAAAGTCAAGGATATCTGATAATATCTATCTCTGACAGATGTACACTGTTTTACTACTCACTGAATGTTCCTTTGAACAGTATTATGTCAAATGGAGTGGATTCAAGTTAGGTCTTGAACACCAAAAATCTGGTTTGGGGGAAGTGGCCTTGTTTTTCTATACCTTTGTTTTATCAATGGAAGACAAAATAGATACTGGTAACTTACTAGCATTTGCTTGTGTGCCTTAAACAAGTTAGGATTTAGTAAGTACTCTGTGTGTGTATGTGTGTGTGAGTGCGTGTGTGTGTGTGTGTGTGTGTGTGTGTGTGTGTGTGTGTGAGTGTGTGTGTGTGTGATGTGGTGGTACTGGGGCTTGAACTTATGGCCTTTGCACTCTTTCTTGGCTGATATTTCCTCACAGTAAATAGTTTTTCTCAACAGACTTAAATTAACTTCAGTGACCAAGAAATGCTGACATGTTGCTTTAGAAAATTACTCTCATTTAGTCTTGAATTCCAAACAATGTCACAGACTTGGTAAAGAAGAGAAATATACTGTTAGAATCAAAGATGACATATATCATATTGATAAACAAAAGCAAAAACAGACAATTGTCATATCCATTAGTCTTTTAGTGAAAATAGTAGGATTGGGATATTTTTCATTTTAGTATTTTTAATTTTCATGTGCCAGTACTGGGGCATGAACTCATGGCCTGAACACTGTCCCTTAATTTTTACACTCAAGGCTGGTACTCTACCACTTGAGCTACAGTTCTAATTTTGTTTTTTTGTTGGTTTATTGGAGATAAGACTCTCACAGAGTTTTCTGGCTCGGCTGGATTTGAACCACAGTCCTCAGATATCAGTATCCAAAGTAGCCAGGATTACAGGTGTTTGACTATTTCATTATTTTTTTTAACTCTGTACATATTTAAATTAGACTCAGAGATAATGGATGAAAGAGCTTAAAACTATGAATGTATGAGAAGAAATAAAATAGGTTGTTATATGTAGGGAAGAAAAATGGAGGAGGATCAGGAGGAAGGTGGCAGAGGAGAAGCTGGACGCTAAACAAGCTCTAGCATAGAAAGCAGTTTTACTGCTCCAGTGAACAGTGCTAGGCCAGAAAATTACACCAAGTGTGCCATTACAGTACAGAGAGTTTGGCCAGAGAGGGAAAATCCAGGCAAAGAGACTGATCTGAGTACTTGCTGGCAGCCAAGGCTGCGGAGGCAGCAGCAGTGGCCATAGCCGCCATACCTGCAAAACAGAGATTTCGGGACAAAGGCACTAGATGCAGTGGGTGAGCAGATGGATTCTAATTAACACCAGCAAGAACTGACAAGGAGCAGATATCTTCACCCTGCCGATCGCAGGCCAGAGACGACACAGGAACCAAGACCCCGGTGGCATGAGTACAAGCCTGACATCCTCACTCCTTCTCAGGGAGCAGAAGGGGAAAGCCACCCATCCCCCACCCACTACCAGAGATCTCCATCTTTGATACTGACAAAGGCCCAGCTGAGCTGCCAGCTCCAATTCAGTCCTTGGGAGAAAATAAGACAGTCAGACCTGCCAGGCTCAACTCCACCCAGGAAAAAGTCCCCCATCCCAGGCAGAGGAAAATCTGCTCCAAAGAATGGCTTTCTTCACTGAGTAAACAGAGGCAGAGGCTGCCCCCCACCTACAGCAGCCTAGACAATCAATTGAAATTCAGTAAACATAAACCTTGAAAAAGGCTCCAGGCTGGGCTCTGTGAGTGTCTCAGAAGCTAGCCCCTCAGGGAAAAGCTACTGTTTGCTGAAAGGCCTCAACCGTATGCAGAACCTAGCCTCATCACAGCATCTCCAAACTAGAGGAAACAGCCATCTCCCTATTTTGAATACTCAAAACAGATCTCCCTCTCACTGAACTAGTCTGGGAGGCGGATCACAAAATCCTGAGTAAAGAAGAGCATTTTTCTGCTTGCCCAAACAAACTGACTTAAATAACCAATCAAGCCACAGGAAAACCAAACACCACAAGCAGATCAGAGACTCCACCAAGAGACGGGATATGGACACAAGGGAGATACAGAATCTTCTCACCCCCCCAAAAAAAAAACAAATAACTTTCTTTTTTTGTACCTTATTTTCAATATTTTTAAATTTTTAATATTTTTAATTTTTGTTTACAATTATTTTTTTTCTTTTCTTCCTTATATAATTTTTAGTTTAGGTGTATATGTGTGTGTGCTTTGTGTTTTTCCTTTGTTATTTTTACTGACCTTTTATATTTTTTTCTCTTTCTTTCTTTTCTCATTCTTTTCACTTCTTCTCTTTCATTCCTTTCTGAGTGACTTAGTTAGTTCTTTGATCACCCTTAAATATACCCATCGTCAATTATTAGATATTATCCTCCATTGGGTACACACTTAATCGAGAAATTTATTAATCAATTCAAACCCTCTTAGACTTAAAGTCTTTAATACCAGTATTACCTCTTTTTACCCATAAAATATTTTAAAACATTTTTATTTTTCTAGTTTTTCATGTCTCCTTTCTATCCCTCCTCTCCTCTCATCCCATCCCCATTCTTCTCTGAATACTACGTCTTCAAACTTACAGTTTGTAAGGATTTCACTTTTTAATTTTAAATTTTTGTTTTTTCATTTTTTCTTAACTCTTTTTTTACTTTTTCTTCTTTTTTCTTCTTCTTTTCTTTTTCTTTTTTTCTCTCTATTATCATTCTATCCAATCAATTTCCCTCTTTGAGCTTAGGACATGGTTAATTCCACTCTCCCTCATCGTCCCACATTCCTCTAATCCTATTTTTCCCCACATTTTCCCTAAACCTGATAAGTTCTGGTTGCCAAATTCTCCTTTGCTTTTCTTAAGCCATTAAGAAATAGTTGTTTGATGTTCAATAGATTGTATCTCTTGAACCAGATTGTATCTGCAGACTTTTTACTGTGCAACTACGAACTTTGGTTGATGCTTAAAATATTGTTCTAGCACAAAATAGGTGTGATTCTCATCCCAAATGGGCAGAAGAAGCCAGAAAAACACAAGAAAATGGCAAGCCCGGGGATCTCAACTCCCACCTATGATAATCAAGGGACAGAACAGATAATGAATAATCCATAGGAGAATTCCCAAAAACCTCTACAAACACTAAAGGTAAACAGGGTAAATGAAGAGTGAAAACCTGTAAAGGTCTCAGTGTAAACATGATAGGGAGAGAGAGGAGGCCAACCAAAGATCAATACATGAGTCTCTAGCGCGTGAGGAAGCTACTTAAAGATTGATTCAAGAATTTTGTGATCAGATTGAGAACATTCAACGAGAAATAAAGGAATTGCGTGAGTAGGTTGAGAACAGTCAAAGAGATAGACAGGAATTGCATGAGCTGGATGAGAACAGACAAAGAGAAAGTCAGGAATGGCATGAACAGGTTGAGAACACTCAAAGGGAACTACAGGAAATGCATGAATGTGAGGATGCTAATCAAAGAGAAATACAGAAACTGAGAGATCGGGATGAGAATAGACAAAGATCAATGGAGGCATTCAGGGAATCCATAAACAGAGAGCTGAAAGAAATCAGGGAGACCGCAAAGGGAAAGTGCAGCAGAGCACTACAGAAGGAATGGGAGTCCAAGGAAACCATAACCAATCAACTAAGTGATTTGAGAATAAACAAAAATCACCAAATTAAGGAAGTAAAGAAGTTCTTACAAGATCTAGAACAAAGTTCCAACAAAGAATTTGAAGCTATCAAAACCGACCAATTAGAAGGAAAAGAATTAAAAAAAAAAAAAAAAAAAAAAAAAACAAAGTAGAAAGCTTTGACAGTAGGTTAGACCATGCAGAAGATCGAATCTCAGGGATTGAAGAAAGCCCAGATATTACAGAGAAAGAATATACATCCATCCATGACAAATCCAAGAAATATGATAGATCTATTCAACATTTAGAAGACAACATCAGAAGGCCTAATCTGAGGATAATGGGTGTAGAGGAACACCTAGAGGCAGAAGTTAATGGTCTAGGAAATTTATTTAACAGGATCCTAGCACAGAACTTCTCAAATGTGCAAAAAGATAGGCCTATTCGATACAAGAAGCTTTTAGAACACCAAATAGACCAGACTAGAACAGGACATCCTACTTTCACATTATAATCTGCACAGGATCAGTTCGGACCAAGGAAAGCATCCTTAAAGGAGAAAAGATCAATCACCTATAAAGGGAAACCAATTAGCAAAACCTCAGATTTCTCAGCAGAGACAATTAAACCAAGAAGAGCCTGGAAGTATTTATGCCATGCCCTAAAGACAAAAACTATCAACCAAGAATACTATACCAAGTTAAACTGTCCTTCATAACCAAAGCTCAAATAAAAACCTATAGGAAAGAAAAATTGAAACAATATATCTCCACCAAACCAGCTCTACAAAAGATATTTAAAGATGTCCTTCACATAGAGAACCAACAAGACCACAATAAATGCCTAGAAACTGCACCCAAACTGAGAGTCCAAGAACCATAGGAAGAACCCAGTTGCCACAGCCCCCAAGAAGGTGGATAAAATGGCAGGAACTCCCAAAAACCTCTCAGTCCTATCTCTTAAAATGAACCGGCTTAACTCTCCAATTACGTGATATAGACTGTCTAGTTGGAATAAAAGAAAGATCCTTCTATCTGCTGTGTGCAGGAGTCACACTTTGCCCATAAAAACAAACACATTTTTGAATGTGAAAGGATGGAACAAATTTTGCCAAGCGAATGGCTCAAATAAACCGGCAGGAGTTGCAATCCTAATATCAGATAAAATGGACTTCAAATTAAAATTAGTGAGAAGAAATAAAAAAAGGTCGCTACATACTAATTAAGGGATGTCTCCTTCAGGAGGATATTGTAATTCGAAATTTCTATTTGCCAAACAACGGAGCAACCAAATTTATCCAAGAAACACTGCTTTCCCTCAAATCTCATATAGATCCAAACACATTAATTGTCGGGGACTTTTAACACACCACTATCCTCACTAGGTAGACCAACTCAGCAAAAACTCAACAGAGAAACCACAGGCCTAAACAACTGCATAGATCGACTATATTTAAAAGATATCTACCAAATATTTCACCCAGCAACATCAGAATTCACGTTCTTCTCAGCAGCACATGGAACATTTTCCAAAATGGACCTCATTTTAGATCACAAAACAAACTTGTCCAAATTCAGAAACATTGAGATTATAACTTTTATTCTCTCAGACCACAAGGGAATAAACTTAGAACTCAACACCAAAAGCAACTAAAGAAAGTCCTGTAATACATCTAGGCTGAACAACACTGTTGAACTACCAGTGGGTCATGGAAGAGATTAGAAACAAAATTCAAGTGTTCATAATCTTCAACAAAAATGAGCACACAAACTACCAGCTCCTCTGGGACAAAGCAAAGGCAGTATTCAGTGGCAAGTTTATAGCTCTGAGTTCCTACATCAACAAATTGAAGAGATCTGAAACCAAAAATTTAATGAGACACCTGAGTCTCCTTGAAAAAGAAAAGCAAGATAAACCCAATCTAGTAGACAGAAAAAAATAATTAAAATTAAATCAGAATTAAATGAATTAGAATAAAAAAAAAAACCATAGAAAGAAACAACAAAAAAAAAGAGTTGGTTCTTTGAAAAAAAAAATAAAAAAATAGACAGCCCCTTAGCAAACCTTATCAGGAAAAGAAGAGAACACACCCAAACAAATAAACTCAGAGATCAGTATGGAAACATCACCACAGAAACAACCAAGGTTCAAAACATTATAAGGGAATACTTCTCAAACCTTTGTGCTAATAAGTTTGAGAACTTGGCAGAAATGGACCTTTTCCTAGCAAATATGGACATTCCGAAACTAAACCAAGATGAGTTAAACCATTTTTACAGGCCCATATCAAGCATTGAAATAGAAACAACAATAAGATACCTTCCATCTAAGAAAAGCCCAGGACCAGATGGTTTTGCAGCAGAATTCAAAAAGGCCTTCACAGCAGAACTCACAACAATTCTACTTCAAATTTCCAATGAAATTGAAAGAGAAAGTTCCCTAACAAATTCATTCTATGAAGCTATAATAACCCTCTTTCCCAAACCAGGCAGGGACTCATCAAAGAAAGACAACTATACACCCATATCTTTGATGAACATTGATGCAAAACTTCTCAACAAAATTTTCGTCAATCGACTTCAACAATTCATCCAAAAAATCATACACCACGATCAAACAGGATTCATTTCAGGGATACAAACCTGGTTCGATATACACAAATCAGTTAAGATGAATCATCACATCAACAAGTGCAAGATAAGAACCACATCGGTATCTCAATACATGCAGAAAAAACATTTGAAGAGATCCAACACCCTTTTATGATGAAGGTTCTGGAAAAACTAGGAATCCATGGAACCTTCCTCAATACAGTAAAAGCTGTATATGATAAACTTACAGCCAGTATTGTACTCAATGTAGAAAACCTAAAGCCATTTCCTCTATACTCAGGAATGAGACAAGGATGCCCACTCTCTTCACTGCTCTTCAATTTAGCATTAGAATGCCTAAATACAACAATAAGACAAGATGTAAACATAAAGAGGATCCAAATATGGAAAGAAGAATTAAAACTCTCCCTCTTTGCAGATGACATGATCTTGTATTTAAAGAATTTGTGGACTCTGTTCCTAAATTACTCAAGGTGATTCAAAACTTTGGCAAAGTAGCAGGGTATAAAATTAACCCTCAAAAAATCGATTGATTTTCTCTATGCCAACAATGAGAAAAGCATGGCTGAAATCAGAAAAGCAACTTCATTCGTTACAGCCCCACAAAAAATAGTTAGGAATTAACTTAATCAAAGAAGTGAAGAACCTCTGTGAGAAACTTTAAAAACCTGGAAAAGGAAATCAAAACAGAAAGTGACAAAAACTCCCATGCTCCTGGATTGGAAAGATCAGCGTCGTGAAAATGGCAATACTTCCCAAGGCTATCTACAAATTCAATGTGATACCTATCAATATTCCAACTTCATTTTTCAAGGAAATAGAAGAGGCAATCCAAAAATTCACAGGGAATAATATAAGACCCCAAATAGCAAAAACGATCCTTAACAGAAAGAACAGTGTTGAAGGAATATCAATACCAAATTTCAAACTCTACTACAAAGCTATAGTAATCAAAACAACTTGGTACTGGCACAAGAACAGACCCCAGGGCCAATGGAATAGACTTGAAAACCCAGAAATGAACCAAAAGACATATAACCATCTAATCTTCGATAAGGGTGTTAAAAAAATAGAATGGAAGAAAGACAGCCTGTTCAGTAAATGATGCTATCAAAATTGGTTAATTACTTGTTGAAAAGTAAAGCTAGATCCTTATATAGCACATTGAACCAGAATCAACTCCAAATGGATCCAAACCCTCAGAGTCAAAGCAGACACTATGAAAACATTAGAAGATGGAATATGAGAAACTCTAGGTCTCCTTGGCACAGGCCGAAATTTTCTTAATGGAGACCCAGAAACACAACAAATCAAAGAAAGGTTGGACAAAGGGGATTGCATGAAATTGCAGAGCTTCTGCATGGCAAAGGACATAGCTAGCAAGATCAATAGAAAGCCCATTGATTGGGAGAAGATCTTCACTAGCCATACCACAGACAAGGGTCTCATATCTAAAATATACCTGGAACTTAAAAAAATTAAATTCCCCCAAAACAAATCTTTAAAGAAACAACTGGCCAATAAATAAGTGGGCTACGACTTAAAGAGAAACATCTCTGAAGAGGAAAGAAGTATGGCCAATAGACACAGGAAAAAATGCTCAACTTCTCTAGCCATAAAAGTAATGCAAATCAAAACAACATTGAGTTACCACCTCACCCCAGTTAGAATGGCTATAATCAAGAACTCTAATAACAGATAACTGGAAAGGATGTGGACAGAGGGAACCATACTGCATTGTTAGTGGGAGTGAAAACATTTTTAACCACTTTGGAAAGCAGTATAGAGGTTCCTTAAAAAGACTCCACATAGAAAGCGGGGGTTACATGTGGAGGAGATGGGGACAAACAAGTCGTTTAAGGATTCAGGTGGACCTGTTGCAACAATGAGAAGTACAAAATGTCATGTGAAAACCAACTTTACAATGTCGGTGTGGGGGGGAGGGGGGTATAATTGGGTGGGGGAAGGGGGGAGGCTGGGAAGGGAGGTGAAGGGTAAACAAAGGAGGAGGCTGCAATGCTTGGTAAGAAATGTATGCATTATCCTGCCCATGTAATTGTAACCCCTCTGTACAGTATGTTCTCAAATAAAATAAAATAATTTTTTTTTTAAAAAAAAGACTCCACATAGAGCTCCCCGATGACCCAGCAATCCCACTTTTTGGCATTTACCAACATGAACACAAACATGACCTCACGAAATCTACCAGCACGACTATGTTTATTGCAGCCTTATTTTCCATATCTAAGATATGGAACCAAACCAGATGCCCCTCAGTAGGTGAATGGATCAAGAAAATATGGTATATATACACAATGGAATTCTATTCCTCCATCAGAAAGAATGACATAGCCCTATTTTTTAGGAAATGGAAATACTTGGAAAAATTAAATTGAGTGAAGTAAGCCAAACCCAAAGAAACATTCGTCCCATGTTTTCCCTTATTGGCAATAACTAGTATATGTCTGAGTCAAGCAGAAAAGGTCAGATAAGTTGATGTTAGTGGAATGAACCCCACGATAATTATTCAAATGTTTCTTTCTCCTTTCATGAAATTGTTTCTATCATGTTTATAAGATGAATTCTATGTTGCTTTGTATGCTCCTCCCCCACAGTATAACCCATATTTTCACTGTTTTTGATGTTGGTATAATTTGTGGAGGGGAAGGTAAAAAAAAAACATATCATTTATCTAGGGATACAGGTGAACCCATTGCAACAAGGAAATGTACAAGTTGTTATATCGAAAAACGAACTTAAAAACTTTGGTGTTGGGTGGGGGGAGGATCGGGTGGGGAGAGGGGAGGAGTATCGGAAGGGATGGATGGGAAGGGGAAACAAAGAGGAAGCAACAATGCTTGATAAATAATGTACTCGTTACCTTGCCCATGTAATTGTAACTCCTCTGTACGGTATTCTCACAACAAAATAAAAATAAAAATAAAAAATAAATTAAAAAAAGAAAAATGGAGGAAAGATGAAACAAAATTGATAAAATCCGTGCTGGATAGCACAAAGACAAATTTTTCTACTTCAGTATTTTATAATAAGCAAGTTCCTGAAACCATGAATATAATTGTATTAGCTGGAATTCCTGTGCTAGAATAAACATAAATTTGAGCATGTCAACATATTATTTAATCAAACAGAGTAGGTGGCAGTGTGAAGGTGAAAGTAAAATGTTCACTAAGCTAATGTGAAGCTGGGCACTTGTGGCTCACACCTGTCATCCTAACTACTCAGGAGGCTGAGGTATGAAGAACCTAGTTTGAAGCCAGCTCAGGCAGGAAAGGCCAAGAGACTCTAGTCCCTAATTAACCAGAAAAAAGTCAGAAGTGTATATGTAACTCAAGTGATAGAGCACTAGTTGGAGCAAAAAAAGCCCAGCAAAAGCATGAGTTCCTAAGTTCAAGTTTGAGTACTGGTAACAACAACAACAACAACAACAAACGCTAATGCTAGAAAGGCTTCAAAAGGGATGGAGTAAGGAAAGACAAACACTCATGTATACATAAGTATATACATATACACACATATGTATATGTACATATATGCAAATTTGTCTTTTGAGCACCAAATTAATTAGAAGAAAATGAAATAAGAAATAAGATTAGGAAAATGGAATTATATTACTCAAGAAAATATACGCATTTGCATCAATCTGTTGAATTTTAACAATTTTTTTGTGTATGCACCTACTGGGGTTTGAACTCAGGGCCTAAGCATTCTCCCTTAGCTTAGTGCTCAAGGCTGGAACTCTGCCACTTGACCCACGGCTCCGTTACCAGAATTTTGCTGATTAATTGGAGATAAAATTCACATGTACTTTCCTACCTGGGCTTGTTTTAAACCTTGGTCTGCAGATCTCACTCTGCTGACTATCTGGGATTATAACTCTGAACCACTGGTGTCCAGGTTTGTCTATTTTCTAAGTTGGAGCCTGGGGTCATTAAGCATTAAGACCTTGGCACAGGGAGAAGCCAAGGTGAGGAGTCTCTGTGTCTCTATACACCAGAAATAAGGGCACATATATCTGGGGGAAATAAGGAAGGCAAGTTAGCAAGCTAAGAGCTACCAGTACAAAGTCAGGAAGTAGCTAAGGAAAATAAAAAAAACTGTACTCCAAATTCAGAGCTTCTTATTCTTGCTTGGCTTTTTCACTGAAGGCTGATGCTCTACCAACTGAACCATAAGCTCTACTTCCCTTTTTTAATTTTTGCTGGTTCACTGGAGATAAGAGTTTCCCAGACTTTCTGGCCCGGGCTGGCTTTGAACCAGAGTCATCAGACCTTACCCTCCTGAGTAGTTAGTATTAAAATTGTGAGCCACCAGAACATGGCAGTTTTCTTTCCTTTTCTTTCTTTCTTTCTTTCTTTCCTTCCTTCCCTCTTTCCTTCCTTCCTTCCTTCTTTCTTTTTCCTTCCTTCCTTCCTTCCTTCCTTCCTTCCTTCCTTCCTTCCTTCCTTCCTTCCTTCCTTCCTTCCTTCCTTCCTCTTCCTTCATTCCCCTTCCTCCCTCCCCCGTCTCTCTCTTTCTTGCTTGCTTGTTTTTCTATACCTTTTTTAACATATTGCTCTCTGTCTCTGTCTCTCTCTTTCTCTCTTTCTCTCTCTCTCTCTGTCATGGGGCTTGAACTCAGGGCTTGGGCACAGCCCCAAGCTCATTTCTTCAAGGCTAGTGTTCTACCACTTTAAGTCACATAGCACTTCAGTTTTCTTGTGGTTCATTGAACATAAGACCTCATGGCCTTCCTTGCCAGAGTTAGATTTGAACCATGAACCTCAGATCTCAACCTTCTGAGTAGCTAGGATTACAGGTGCTAGCCACTGATGCCAGTATTTTCTCTAATTTTTTATTTCACTTTTCAAGCTTTCATAATAAACTCTTTTATTCTCCTTTCTTTCTTATTTTTTTTTTTTTGTGAACATACTGTGCAGAGGGGTTACAATTGCATGGGCAAGATAATGAGTACATTTCTTATCAAGCATTGCGGCCTCCTCCTTTGTTTGCCCTTCACATCCCTTCCCAGGCTCCCCCTGCTCCCCCACTCAATCCTCCCCCCCCCCCCAAACCAAAGTTGTAAAGTTCGTTTTCGACATGACAACTTGTACTTCTCAAGGTTGCAACGGGTCCACCTGTATCCTTAAACGACTTGTTTTTCCCCATCTGCTCCACAAATTATACCGACATCAAATATAGTGAAAGCAGGGGTTATACTGTGGAGGAGGGACATACAAAGCAACAAAGAAATAATCTTATAAATGTGTTAAAAACAAATGCATGAAATAAAAAAAATATTTAAATACATATCTAAGGGTTCATTTTCCTAACTTCACATTATCTGACCTTTTCTGCTTGAGTCATATATATACTAGATATTGCAAATAAGGGAAACTATGGGACCTATGTTTCTTTGGGCTTGGCTTGCTTCACTTAATATAATTTTTTCCAAGCCTTTCCATTTCCTAACAAATGGAGCAATGTCATTCTTTCTGATGGAGGCATAGAATTCCATTGTGCATATATACCATATTTTCTTGATCTAGTCATCTACTGAGGGGCACCTGGGTTGGTTCCATATTTTAGCTATGGTAAATAATGCTGCAATAAACATTGTTGTGCTGGTAACTTTAATGCGGTCTTGTTTGTAAACACTTGGGTAAATGCCCAAAAGTGGGATTGCTGTGTCATAGGGCAGATCTATGTGAAGTCTTTTCAGGAACGTCCATACTGCTTTCCAAAGTGGTTGAACAACTTGACACTCCCACCAACAATGAAGTAAGGTTCCCTTCTGTCCACATCCGCTCCAGCATCTGTTGTTGTTAGAGTTTTTGATTTTTGCTATTCTAACTGGGGTGAGGTGGTAACTCAATGTTGTTTTGATTTGCATTTCTTTTATGGCTAGGGAGGTTGAGCATTTCTTCATGTGTATATTGGCCATCCTTCTTTCTTCTTCAGAGAAGTTTCTCTTTAACTCTTTATCCAACTTATTTATTGGGCAGTTGTTTCTTTGAGGATTTGTTGTTGGAGGAGTTAATTTTTTGAATTCAAGATCAGTAGAAAGCCCACTGATTGGGAGAAGATCTTCACTTGCCATACAATGGACAAGAGTCTCATATCTCCTTTCTTTTTAAAAAAAATATAAACATTTCTGTCCCTTACAATATCTAATGATATCATTCTTCTGCACATTTGGATAAATATGATTTTGTATGATCAGAGGTGCATAGGCATAGTGCCTTTGTGTTCCTCTCCTAAGATAACCTCCTTTGGTCTCACTGTGTATGATTGCCTAGAGATGTGAATTGTGTTTTTTTTTAACTATCCAGTGTATTTACTTGTAGATTTATAGGCACAGTCTAGCTCCCACAAATGAGTGTAACCACACAACCTTTGTTTGTGTGTTTCTTTGTACTATAGTTTCTCTTCATATTGTATAAATCTTTTGCCTTTCACTTCGTTTGATTTATTTGTGGTGCTGAGAATTTTGAGGTAACTGAGAACTCTGTCCTTGGTGGCAGGATCTCCACTGGAATATGGCTTCCTCATTGTGGATTGAGACAAACCAAGCATCCATGTGCCAGGCAGGTTTCCTAAGTGCAGTTGCACAGGGTGGCAGTGACCTCAGAATCTGTCACTCTATGCGGTATCAGGTAGGGTCAGGTCATTAGGCAGTGGGACATGTCACGGATGCCTTTGACACAAATCCCTGTGCTTCAGCCATGCGTCAGTTAACGTGACCTGATACATGGCCCAGAATCTCCAAGCCCTGCTTGTGTCAGAAATCCCTGTGGTTGAACTTGGGTCATTTCAGATCAAACAAAAGCCACACCTTGGTCCTCATGACCTCTAGCTATGACTGCAAGACTGTGCACAGATGTCTCCTAGAATGTGTGTGTGTCCCATTCCTGCCACTGCAAGGTACATTTGAGTTCTTTTCTCTGTTGTAGTTGCCTTCTGGACCTCCAGGACCACCCTCTTAAATGAGCCAACACTGGCATGTCTCCTTTGTCAGCCCATGGCCCACTGTGTGAACTCAGGCCCCAAATGGCAGCGATAGGGTGCTGGTTCTTGAGCACTGTTCTTTTGGAAGCCAGGAGGAAAAAACGAATTATGACAGAGTAAGGTTTTATAATTTTTAAGCACAGACAGTTGTTTATTTCCTGTTTTAATTAGTCTGTATTGTCACTTATTGGGAACAGAAAATATATCTTACCTTGTACATAGCAAAAGCAAATGAGTGCAATTCTTCAAACATTAAAAATTGTAATCAAATATGTACAACAGATAAATAAATGTGTACCTCTAAGAGTTATCTTATCAAAAAAAAAAACTAGCACATAAACGCACACATTATTGCCCAAGTCACCAGTTTACTTCCAAAAAATGCACCTATTTATTGCCCAAGTCAACAGTTCACTTCCAATTCTACTGTGGCCGTCTATCTCAGTCACAACTTGAATATTCATGAAACTGAACAGACTTAGATCGACAAATATTGTTTAAAAATAGGCAGGGTTGGGCTAGGAAGGTGGCTCAGGTGTAGAGTGCTTGCCTTGCATGCATGAGGCCCTGGGGTTGATTCCTCAGCACCACATAAGCAAAAAGAGAAAAGCCGGAAGTGGTGCTGTGGCTCAAGTGATAAAGTGCTTGCCTTGATCTGAAGAGCTGAGGGACAGCCCCCAGGCCCAGGGTTCAGGCCCCATGACTCAACACCCGCCCCAGAAAATAGACGGGGTTCATAGGAAATAGACAAATGTTTATGAAGAGGTTTGTAAACATTGAAATAATATACAGAAATTAATTATTAGGAAGTAAACATATCAAATGAGTCTAAAGAGTAACTGACATTATGCTGATGTAGTGTAAGGAAACAGACAGGCGAATATTTGACCTTTTTGTAAAAAGAAGCAATGACAGTAACCAACAATGGCAAAACCCTGTCATAACTGCTCAGAACAACTCTGTGAGAAACTAAGTGAACAATGATTTGGGTTTTAATTAGCCAATATTTCTATTATACAGTTTGTATTTTATTCAATTTGGAATTTAAATTTAAGCATAAGAGGACATTATCATACAAATTTGTATTATGTTCTGTGCATTTACCATGGTTGAGTAAAGGTCCACTTTGCTTTAAAAAGATGGGTTAGATGATATTACCTTTGTATATTAATAGTACATTCTGATCTAACTTAGAATACCGTGTATTTATGTATGATATACTGATATTTGTGCACATATACATATATTACATAACAACCATAAATGAATATTCCCTTCATATTTTCAATGCTAAGACATTAACCCAGATTTCTTTACATGGAATCTGATTTAAGCCTCTTTATTTATAAAACATGTATCCAAAGATATTTAAAAAGACATCTATGAAATTTGCTATAAAGAATAAGTGAACTTTAAAACTGATAAAAGTGTGTGTATCATTTAAAGCTGTATCCAGGTATTGATTACATGAGTTTTTAAAAGCCAATAATTACTTCAATAATCATCCAAAATATACTGATTGAAAGAAGAGATAAATCTATCATTGAAAGGGGAGAGAAATGTGAATATTTAAAATCATCATTCAGACTTCTTTACAATAACTAATAAATGTCCTCATCATCACTATGGCCTCATATTCTTAGTTAGAATACAGCTAGATACAGCCTCCCCCAGGACAATTCAAGGGACAGCACCTCTTAGGTGTCGCATAGTTACTAATGCTAGAAAATTGAGACAAATTTTGTGAAAGATAAATAACTAAAACATCAAGTGTTCACTTAACAGGTTCCAAATGTTGTAAAGCAGAGTTTTAATCATTTGGAAATATTTAATTCTGTCAATCTGTGTGGCAGTGGCTTACCTGTAATCTCTCTTAGCTATTCAGGAGACTGACATGTGAGGATTGAGATTTGAAGCCAGCTTGAACAAGAAAGTCTGTGAGACTATCAAAATCCCAGAAGTGGAGGTGCAGCTCAACTGGTAGAACACCAGTTTTGAGTGAAAAAGCTAAGAAGAGACAGTGGCTAGGCCCTGAGTTCAAGCTCTAGTACACAGACACACAGAGACACACAGACACACATGAGTGTCAACTGGGCTCCCCCCCCCACACACACCATTTTTAATCTTTCCCAAGTCCTATGAGAAATCATAATAAGTGTCCTCATGTTGAGGATGAAGGACTGTGGATACAGAATGATTCATGCTTCAGGCTGAGGAATTAAAAAATGGCAGAACAAGGTTGGGCTTAAGCATTACTTTGCATTGTCAACTATATTTAAACCAACCATAAAACCAATAACTCAGTGAGATTAATATTATTTCAAGAAGCCAGAGAACTGTAAAATAACCTACTCAAGGTTATTTAGAAGATTGTCAGTGCCAGGGTTTAAACCTGAATAAGGTTGACTACAAAGCCACCTTCCTCCTGCTTTGCTGTTTTTTATCAGAGTTGAGACCAAATTCCATACCACACATCGGCATCTGGAACTTGGTAGAGTCTTGATGTCTGGTCATGGGTCCTTTGAAGGTGTTGATTCAGTCACTGTAGTTGTGGCAAAGAAAAATCCACAGAAACTCACACGAGGCAGGAACTGATGGTTCACACCTGTACCCAGCTACTCAAGAAGCTGATATCTGAAGTTTGTGGTTCAAAGTCATCTCAGTTAGGCAAGTCTATGAGACTCTTATTTTCAATTAACCAGCTGAAAGCTAGAAGTAGAACTGTGGCTCAAATGGTAGAGCACTAGCCTTGAGCTGAAGAGCTGAGGGACAGCTCCCAGGCCCAGAGTTGAGGGCCCATGACCAACAACAACAACAAAAAAGTCAAACTAGTTATATCAGTGTTAGTAAAAGAAGTATATATTAGAATCTTTAAGAACTAATAATATAACTTACGTAACATAATAATATATAATATATAAAATGTAATATTAGAGTTTCTAAGAATTAAATGAATTTTAAGAAATACATTTGAATACATATAAATTCATATACAACTAGAAGATTGCCACTTAGAAACAGGCTTTTAATCAATTTACCATTAGCAATCAGCAGAAAAGCCAGAAGTGGAGCTGAGGCTCAAGTGGTAGAGCACCAAACATGAGGGAAAAATATCTTATGGACAGCGCACAGGCCCTAATACTAGCACACTCAAAAATAATAGCAACAACAAAAACCAAACAAAGGAAAAGCGTATAATGTGAATAATGTTATACATATACACTATATTAAAAAGTTTATATACACTATTATTAAAATGTTAAAGTTTATGTATATACTATTATTAAAATAAGGCTATGTGCTATATTATTTTTAAAACTAGCCCAGTTTGGTATGCATGTCTATAATCCCTGCATTCTGAAGTCAGGAGGATTAAGAGATCAAGACAGCCTGGGCTGCATTGCAAGGCCCTGTCACGAAAATAAAACCCAAAACAAGAAACACTAAAACTAAACCAAAACAAGATATTATTCTTCCTCTATTATTATTATTATTATTATTATTATTATTATTATTATTACTATTATTACTATTATTATTCCTTAATGCCGTTATATAGAAGTCTGCTTCTTTCTTTTTTTGTCAGTCCTATGGCTTGAACTTGGTCTGGACACTGTTTCTTTCTTTCTTTTTTAAAATACATTTTTATTGTATAAAAAGTGTACAGAAGGGTTACAGTTACATGAACAAGGTAATGAGTACATTTCCTATTGAGCATTTTTACCTCCTCCTTTGTGTTTCCCTTACCATCCCTTCCCTCTCCACCTTCCCAACTACACTGTTTCCCTTCCCCCTCCCCGCTTAAATTGTAAAGTTCAGTTTTCAACATAGTGTCTTGTACATCTCATTGTTACAATGGGTCAATCTGTATACCTATTTAAGCATTTTGTTTTTTCCTTTCCCCTCCCAAAGTAGAGAAGTGTATATATAAGATGCAGGGACCGACATTAAATACAGTGAAAATGGGTTATACTATGGGGGAGGAACATACAAAGAAACAAAAAATTACATGGTACATTATAAATACTTTAGGAACAATAGCAAGAAAGAAAAAAAACACACCTGAGTCCCTATCTTGGGATTCATTTCACTTAGACTCCACATAGAGCTTCTCCATGACCCAGCAATCCCACTTTTTGGCATTTACCCAAATGATCAAACATGACCATACTAAAGCTACCAGCAAAACTATGTTTATTGCAGCTAAGATATGGAGCCAATCCAGATGCCCCGCAGTAGATGAATGGATCAAGAAAATGTGATATGTGTGTGTGTGTGTGTGTGTGTGTGTGTGTGTGTGTATGTATATATATAAGAATTCTATGCCTCAATCAGAATGAATGACATCACCCCATTTGTTAGGAAATGGAAACACTTGGAAAAAAGTATATTAAGTGAATTAAGGCAGACCCAAAGAAACATAGGTCCCATGGTTTTCCTTATTTGCAATAACGAGTACATGTGTAGGATAAGCAGAAAAGGTCCAAAGCTAAGATGATGTTAAGCGAAATGGACACTTTCTTTTTTTCTTGGGGGGGGGGGGGTGGTCTGGTCGTGGGTCCTGAACTCGGCCTGGGCAATGTCCCTCAGCTCTTCAGCTCAGGGCTAGCGCTCTACCATTTGAGCCATGGTGCCACTTCTGGCTTTTTTTCTGCTTGTGTGGTGCTGAGGAATCGAACCCAGGGCCTCATGCATGTAAGGCAAGAGCTCTACCACTGAGCCACCATCCCAGCGCTGAAATGGAAACTTTCTGAGCTTCTTTTGCTCAAGGTGATCGCTCTACCACTGGAGCCACAGTGCCATTTCTGACTTTTTTGAGTAGTTTATTGGAGATAAGGGTCTCAAGGAGTTAACTGCCTAGTCAGGCTTTAAATCACGATCCCCAGATCTCAGCCTCCTGAGTAGCTGGGATTACAGGCATGAACGATCCAGCTGCTTATTCCTGAAAGATAATACGTGAGAGAGTGTGGACACTTCACATGCATATGCAAGTTTTAGAATTTTTTAATTGTGTATAAACTGACAATGGGAAGAAAATTGTTGGAATAATTAGAAATATGTTTCTTCCAATGGATCTTTCTACCCCCTCCTCTCTCTCTGTTTCTCCCTCCCTCCCACCCTCATCTCTTCCTTCTTTCCTTCCACCCTCTCTCCTTTCCTTCTTCCTTCCTTCCTTCCTTCTTCCTTCCCTTTGCTTTCCCTTCTGCCTGTTTCTCTCTCTCTTTCTTTCTTCCTTCCTTCCTTCCTTCCTTCCTTCTTCCTTCCTACCTTCCCTTTGCCTTCCCTCCTGCCTTCCCTCCTGCCTTCTTCCCTCCTGCCTTCTTCCCTCCTTCCTTCCTTCCTTCCTTCCTTCCTTCCTTCCTTCCTTCCTTTCTTTCTTTTTCTTTCTTTCTTTCTTTCTTTCTTTCTTTCTTTCTTTCTTTCTTTCTTTCTTTCTCTCTTTGTTTCTTCTAGCTCTCTCTCTTTCTTTCTTACTTCCTTCCTTCCTATCCTTCTTTCTTTCTTTCTTTCTTTCTTTCATTCCTTTCTTTCATTCCTTCTTTCATTTTTTCTTCCGTTCTTTCTTTCCTTCTCTCTGTGTCTCAATGTCTCTGCTTCTCTCTCTCTCTTTTTTCTCTCTCTCTCTGTTTCTCTTTCTTTTTGCCAGTCCTGGGGCTTGAACTAAGGGTCTGGGCATGGCCCCTGAGGATCTTTTGCTCAAGGCTCTACCACATGAATCACAGCATTACTTCCAGCTTTTTCTGTGTGTGTGGTACTGAGCAATTGAACCCATGGCTTCATGCATGCTAGGCAAGCACTCTACCACTGAGCCACATTTCCAGCCCACTTTTCTTTCATTTTTTATTTTGTGAGTTGATAGCCCTTTTGCACTTTGCCAGAAGACCACAGAGTTGGAAATGTTGGAAATATTAGAGAAATTATTAGAGAAAATTCTGGGTAGAAAGAGTGCTCCAAATGGGAAGTGCTTTGATGAGCCCCATGACCTTTCAGGGTTGCAAAGGAAATTCTTGTAGCAGGTTTTTTGCTTCCCCGCCCCCCCATGAGTGAAATAGTCAGCAAATGAAGCAATGAATTTGAGCATGTTCAAGTACTAGGAAAACAAATGTGTTTAAAGGACTTCTCTAATAGGAAGCAGAAGTCAGATGACAGAGCTGAGTTGTGTTCTGTTCCCTTGGGGGCTATTCTTCGGTGATGAGGTTGTCCAAGAGCCCAGGGATGATAAACTTCTCATCTCAGGAGATCCTTCCCAGTCTGTGGACATTAAAAATAAGGCACAGAGCAGAGACCAGTCCCACTGGCTCTAACCTCCTCTAGCCACTGGGAAGACTGCAGGGCAACAAATAGAGATCCACTGTGATTTAGGTTCTTTTTAAACACCTTTAAGTCTAAAGAACTGGCGACTATTCCTAAAGAAATAACCCCAACTTCTTTTTATGGGGGGAGGGTGTCTGGTCGTGGGGCCTGAACTCTGGGCCTTGGCACTGTCCCTCAGCTCTTCAGCTCAAGGCTAGCGCTCTACCACTTGAGCCACAGCGCCAATTCCAGCTTTTTTTCTTTTTGCTTATGTGGTGATGAGGAATCGAACCCAGGGCCTCTGGCATGCAAGAGAAGCGCTCTACGACTGAGCCACCTTCCCAGCCCCCCAACTTCTTTCATGACATGAAATTACTATAATTTTAAAAACCCATCATTTTCCCTACTGAGGAATCAATATTATTTCAATTAGTTTAAATCTGTCATTATTCTGGCAAAAAAAAAAAAACCCTGCAATGTCAATAAAATGTGACATACTAGGTTGGAAAGTTAAATATAGACATAAGAATGTAAGTAAAACTAGTACAGCCTCACTAAATGGTACATGAATGCAGGGCTTCCATCCTGTATTAATTTACCATTCCCTTGTAAGTCTCTACTCTACTAAAATTTCTGCTGTCTGTTTTTATGGGTACAGTTAGTGCTAGTGGTTGGGTTTGGAATAATTTAGTTTGCTTTTTTATTTTTTCTCCCAGTAACCGCATAGCTTTGCATTTCTAGAAAATCCAATTAGGTTAATGTAAGGAGTTGCCTGTTTGAGAAAGTTCATGATGCTCAACCATTAAGGAGTGTGTCTTATATGAGATTCATCTAACCCCAGTCCAAGTTCTCTAAGCAACAGAAGAAAAGATTGATGACCTTCAAGGAAGATTCTGGAAGGATGACTCAATGGATTGTTAAAGCAACTAAATGATTCACTATTGTAGTTAGGAGGTAACTCTTCCCTTCAAAGTTCATGGATACCAAGGAAAAAGTTCAGGTTTTACACAAACAAGTGGTCTATTTACTCTGGAATTAAAGATCTTATATCTCAAGCCCTAGAAAAGAATGGTGTGAAAAGAAAAACAACCACCAAAAAGACACTATGCATCTGTTTGGCAATGCTGTGAATAAAATAAAGGTTTCATACCATTGATAAAAAGTTTTAACCAAGCTGTTTGTTCTAGAGAGTGAAAATATGATGATTGTGGGGTGGAGAATATGATGGGACTCATCCTATCTGGCATTTATTTCTTCCTCTGATTCTTTTTACTCTTTCTCTTAACCAGCGTCTTATAAATTGCAAAAATGCTTATTAGCATTGCAAATTCTTATTTTTTATACCTCTGTATAAAAATTTGAGCATCTTTTTGCTTTGACTACTGAAAGAAATAAGAGTTCCATTTCTATCTGCTTTGCTTAACTTTTCCTTTGGACTTTGGTGTAGGACTTTTGTTTTTGAGAGAGCTATAGCTTTGAGTCATTTTAACTACTTTATATCTACAAGTGATCCTTAGATATGTACATATCTTAATTTTCAGACATTTACTTATATGTTGCTGGTTTAAAAATATTTAATCATACTTATATTAAAAGATAAATATCATGTACTACATTTTTGTTTTTGTTTTTGTTTTTTAACAGTAGCCAAAGTTAAATGTATTGAAAGGGTTGGGGGTAGAAAAGGATAAGTAATGTGATGGCTTGTTTCTCTACAAACATTATTTACATTAAACTCCCTTTCATGTGATTCAAACAAGAAAAGAAAATGCAAGGGAGGTCAATTTCACCTTAAAGTTGGGATGTTTTCATATTTGTCTTTTGTTTTTTGTTATTATTTCTTAATTTGAGAAGTATGCAGTAACACCTACCTCTCTCTCTCTCTCCCATCTCCCCCACCATCCCTCCCTCTCTCCTCCTTCCTCTCTCTTTCTTTGTCTCTCCTGGTACAAGGGCTTGGGTATAGTCTCTTAGCTTTTCATTCAAGGCTGGCACTCTACCACTCGAATCGCAGTTCTACTTCCAGGTTTTGTGGTTAATTAATTATCAAGAATGTCATAGACTTTGATGCCTGGGCTAACTTTCAACTTTGATTTTCACAATCTCAGCTTCCCGAGTAGCTAGGATGAATGGCTTGAGTGACCAGTGCCCAGGTAGATTTATTTATGGATGTATTTATGTATTTATTTATTTATTTATTGGACTTCCACACAATTTTATCTGAACCCTACTTATGGAACTCAAATATTAGGATTCTGGTAAATTGGGTCTGAGGTGTGCCTCTCCCCTTATATCCATGGAATTTATGCCTGTATTATGCATTTTGAATATTTGATGTCTTAAATGCTAAGATGGTCATTCCTATGGGTTCAAGATCTCGGTCTTCAGGCTCTGTCTCAGAATGCAGGCTACCATCTCTAGTTTAGGCTTTAGAATTTTATATAAATATACTTTTAATTAAGAATAGTTAATACTGTATCTTTTTTCAATTAATTGTTTTATTTTTTGTGCTAGTACTGTAGCTTGAACTCAAAGTTTTATCACTCAAGGCTAGTACTCTATCATTTGAGGTACATCTTTACTTTTAAACATTTTGGTAGGGAGTTAGAGATAGGAACCTCATGCACTTTCATCTCAGGGCTGGCTTTGAAGTGAGATCCTTGGATCTCAGTCTCTTGAGTAGCTAGGATTACAGACATGAGTCACTGAGGCCTGGCCTTATTTTTTATTTTTATTATGAGGAAACCTTTTAAAAATTATCTTTAAGTAATTGTACAAAAAGATTTCAATTCAACATGGCTGTTCATTTGTACAATGAATCCTGATCAATATCATCTAGTACTGTATTCTTTTGCTATCAATTATTTTATTTGCATAATATGACATTGCAAAGAAAAATCGACTAAAACTGGATGTGGAATTCATGGAGGGACTACCTGTGGCTGAGATATAAATAGAAGAACATCTTTTTTTGTTGGGGGGGATGGTCCGTTAGTGGGCCTGAACTGTGGGCCTGGGCACGGTCCCTCACCTCTTCAGCTCAAGGCTAGCACTCTACCACTTGAGCTACAGCACCACTTCTGGCTTTTTTTTCTGCTTATGTGGTACTGAGGAATTGAACCCAGGGTGTCATTCATGCAAGGCAAGTGCTCTACCACAGAGTAACCTTCCCAGGCACATGGAATAACATCTTTTTGAACCACTGTGATAGACTGCACACATAAAAGCAACTTTCTTTTGAGAAAGCTTAATGATGAAATTTCTAGACAAAACTGAGGTCAAACGGCATGGGTCAAGCTGAATTAGGGAATAAGGATTTTAGTAGTTTTATTAAAAGTAAAATTGCAGTTTCAGTGCTTGAGCTAATAAAGGTGGTAATGAAAGCTTAGCTATTATCATTTTATTTATTTATTTATTTATTTATTCTGTTTTATATTATAGATATTTATATTTTCCTTCACATATAATGAAGAGGCTTATCATTGTTCAATTTTTCATGATCGACTCCAATGTCATATAGACAGGAATCATTTTATCTAAAGGAAAGGAAAGGGAATGCATGTCATTTCTATCCCCCACCTTGCCCCACTGCCTGCCAGTCCTAGTGTGCTGTCCCTGAGCAATTTTCCTCTCTCTCTCTCTCTCTCTTTTCTCTTTTGATTTCTTTCTTTTTTTTTTAATTTTATTTCATTTTTTTTTGAGAACATACTGTACAGAGGGGTTACAATTACATGGGCAGGATAATGCATATATTTCTTACCAAGCATTGCAGCCTCCTCCTTTGTTGACCCTTCACCTCCCTTCCCAGCCACCCCCCTCCCCCCCACCCAATCATACCTCCCTCCCCCCCCCCACACCGACATTGTAAAGCTGGTTTTGACATGACATTTTGTACTTCTCATTGTTGCAACAGGTCCCCCTGAATCCTTAAACGACTTGTTTGTCCCAATCTCCTCCACATGTTATACTGACATCAAATATAGTGAAAGCGGGGGTTACACTGTGGGGGAGGGACATACAAAGCAACAAAGAAATAATCTTATAAATGCACTAGAAACACATGCATGAAAGAAACGAAAACATTAAAATACATATTTAAGGGTTCATTTTCCTAAAATCACATTATCTGACCTTTTCCGCTTGACTCATACCTATACTAGATATTGCAAATAAGGGAAACCATGGGACCTATGTTTCTTTGGGCCTGGCTTAATTCACTTAATATAATTTTTTCCAAACCTTTCCATTTCATAACAAATGGGGAAATGTCATTCTTTCTGATGGAGGCATAGAATTCCATTGTGTATATATACCACATTTTCTTAATCCATTCATCTACTGAGGGGCATCTGGGTTGGTTCCATATCTTAAGTGGGTGAAAGACTTAAAGAGAAGCTTCTCTGAAGAAGAAAGAAGGATGGCCAATAGACACATGAAGAAATGTTCAACATCCCTAGCCATAAAAGAAATGCAAATCAAAACAACATTGAGATATCACCTCACTCCAGTTAGAACAGCAAAAATCAAGAACTCTAACAACAACAGATGCTGGAGGGGATGTGGACAGAAAGGAACCTTACTTCATTGTTGGTGGGAATGTAAACTTGTTCAACCACTTTGGAAAGCAGTATGGAGGTTCCTCAAAATACTTCACATAGATCTCCCCTATGATCCAGCAATCCCACTTTTGATCATTTACCCAAATGTTTACAAACAAGACCACACTAAAGCTACCAGCACAACTATGTTCATTGCAGCATTATTTACCATAGCTAAGATATCGATTTCTTTCTTGACAGTCATGGGGCTTAAACCTGAGCACTATCCCTGAGCTTCTTTTCCTCAAGGCTACTGCTCTACCACTTGAGCCACAACGCTACTTCTGGCTTTTTCTTTGTATAAAGTACCAAGGAATCGAACCCAGTGCTTCCTGCAGGCTAGTCAAAAACTCTACCACTAAACTATATTCCCAACCCTGTACTTGAGCTTTTTTGCTCAAGGCTAGCACTCTAACTCTTAAGCACAAGCTCCACTTCTGGATTTTTAGTGGTCAATTGGACATAAGTTTCTCTGACTTGTCTGCCTGGGTGGCCCTGTGATCTTCAGATCTCAGTCTTCTGAGTAGCTAGGATCACAAGCATGAGCTGTAAGTACCCAGCTAACATAAAGAATTTAAACCATTAATTAATTATAAAGAACAAAGCATGAGGTTATCTGTATATGTTAAAAGTGTGACCATGACCCTTCTCTTCCCTTTCCTTTTTTATTTTCTCTTCCTTTCCCCTACTTTGTTTCTTCTTCCTCTCCCTACTGTGATCTCCACAGTAAAACAACATCTCCACCTAGTGCCTTCTCATATAAGCAACATATTTAGAGTGAACCACAGACTACCTCTTTCTAAAAGGTTTATTTTAGCCAAGCATCTATGGCTCAAGCCTGTATTCTTAGCTACTAAGGAAGCTGAGATCTAAGGATTAAGTTTCCAAAGCCAGCCCTGGTATGAAAATCCATGGAACTCTTATATACAATGAGCCACCCAAATGGTGAAAATAGATATATAACTCAAGTGGTAGAGTGCCAGCCTTGAGCACAAAGCTAAGAACATGAAGTCCTGATTTCTAGCCCTAGTACTAGAACAAAAGTATCTTTCAGTTTGGACTGATTTTGTATATACATATACATACATATGTATATATATATATATATATATATACATATGTATGTATATGTATATATATATAATAGATTATTATATTTCTTTATAATTATAAAATATTTACATTTTATTTCACAATATGTATTTATCATAGGTTATATCTGTATTATATTAAATGTTAATTTTAATATCATATTAGTAATTATATTATAGATTGTATCTATAATATCTATATTATATCTATATATGTCATAGTTTATATCTATATTTTGTAATATTATATGACTATATATTATACATGATAAATATCACTATATAATTTATATCAGATTTTATCTTTGATATATAATTTATATAATAGATTATATGTATAACATATAACAGATTATATCTATGACATATATTAATAATTATCATAGATTATATCTATGATACATTTTAATACAATTAGGTATACATGATATATACTATACTATAATATATAATATATATCATGAGAGAGCTTTTCTGCAAAGATTATACTTTTTGTTATTTAAAGCTTCAGTGTTTCAAAAATCACATTTCTTTAACTACAGGCATATAATAATAATGATAATAATAATAATATAATCTTGTAATAAAAACCAGGTGAGGGGAGAATCTGGAGCCAGTGGAATGCTCTATACTGCTCTTAGGAATGGAAGTTGAAACATCATTAAGTTCTAGAATCATGGTTTTCTCTATTGGCCAAAGGGAAAATGCATGAAAGATGGTCACTAAAAACATCTACAAGAATTTTTATAAACCCCTATTCAGAAGAGCTAGGAATTAAGAACCACCCAAATATCAATAACATTACAATGGATGAGTAGAAAAACTGAATAGTGCACTGCAATGATATTACAGAAACCACCACAACACAGCAATGGGGTGATCTCAGAAATATAACTTTGAACAAAACAAGGGCTTATGATATATTTATGTATCACTAAAAAACTGACCAAGTGCTTTTATTGATACCTTATGCCTATAATCCTAGCTACTTAGGAAGCTGAGGTCTGAGGATTGTGTTTTGAAGCGAGTCTGGGAAGAAAAGTCAATTAAACTCATTATTTTTCCGTTTGTTTGCTTTTTTGGCTATTCCTGGGGCTTAAACTCTAGTCCTGGGCACTGGCACTGGGCTCCTTTTGCTCAAGGCAAGCACTCTATCACTATGTACTAAGTGGAAAGTGACAATTGTCTATGGTGGCTAAGGGAGTACCCACCTAGCAACCAGCACAGGGATGCACAGCAGGTATTCATGCACAAGCAGCTTGAATTAGAGGACAATCTGGTTCAGGATGTCCAAATATCAACACAGGATTGTGAGGTACTGGTTCCTTTTTCTGGACACAACTTTTCCCTTTATACTGTGAGAAAACAATGCATCATATAACTCTCTAGTATAAAAAACAAAGACAAATTTAAAAAAGTACTTTATTCCATATTATTCTCCATGCTTCCGAGGTAACCTTGGGAACTATAGGTGATTGCCACCATGTAAGGTGCTTTAAGGGCTGCACACTTAGACTTCTTGTGTCATCCATCTAGCCTCTCCTCTTCCAACATTCAGAAAAGATTCTACCCATGTGTGCTCTCATTGCTGTAGTTGGGCACATTTCATTTATAGGCAAATAAGAATCGGTATCAAAACACATTCTCCAAGGGTAGTGTGGAACGTCCACGTCCTAAATTGTCCTGAAATCTCCACAGTAGACATATTTTTGCTCCTAACATTTTTGTGCCAAAGCTAGGGATTAAACTCAAGCCCTGGATGCTACTAAGCTTTTTTGCTGAGGGATTATACCCTATCTTTTGAGTCACAGCTCCACATCCAGAATTCTGGTGGTTAATTCGAGATAGGAGTGTGCTGGACATTGCTGCACAGGCTGGTTTCCAACTGTAATCCTTACAGCCTAAGTAGCTAGGATTAGAGGCATGAGTTACCACTGCCTGGTTGCTGTACTGTTTTTATTTTACCCATAGTGAGGTCTCAAATAACAATTATCTATTGAGTCCACCATCACTTGTCTTGGTTTCCAAACCCTTGTGAGAGATGCTCTCTATTTCAGCTGCCTCCTCCATCCCATTAAACTTTGAAGCTACTTGTTAAGACCACATTCTGACATAAGACCATTTCTCTCATGTGTTCCTAGCCATCTGTCAGAATGGCTTCTCCCAGTACAAACCTTATCCAGACTAGAAAAGCCTCCTGTTATAATTTTTGGGGGCATTTATTCATACAGTTCCAAGGATTCATTATTCCAGTCACAGAAAAAGGAAAAAATACAAAATAAGGTGACATTACAATAAATAAATACGACCAGTATATTGAGTACTGCCTCAAATGCTTGCATGAGAATCTCATCCATCTGGTATTGAAACAGGGTTCGACGCCTTTGGAGTTGCAGATTTCTAACACCTTTGGGTTATGTGTTATGTATTATATTGTACACACACACCCACACAAACACACACATCTTTCAGTTCCTCTGGTACGTATCAAGCAGATATCCATTCCTTTATGTTCTTTGTATTTTTCTCAGAAATTTCAGTGTTCTTTAGAGCTGAGACTCTGCATGCTTTATATTGTTCCTGGCATCCTGAATAGCCTCCGAGTTTCAGAAAGGTGAGCTAAAAAAGAGGAGGGCTTGGAAGATGTGAGATGACAGGAGCTGTTATATGTTCATGTAAACTGCTATTTTCAAAGAAGGTGAATGAAGCCAGCCCATTGCTGATAGGAAGTGCTGCCATAGAGTTTTTTTTTTCCTTTTACTTAATGGAAAAGTTGAGGAATCATCTCTCAAATGAGGGAAGTGTCTCATGGGTCAGCTAAATGTGGACAGGTGGTGGCCAGATTCAGAGGGTGTGTGATCTGGTGAGGTAACAAGACCTCTACACAGAATCTGAAATCACTACCTGTGATTTCAAACCCAGTACAAAAGTCACCAGAGCCTCAGCCTCCAGCTCACCTGCTCAGCAATCTGCAGTGAATGGAAACCCTTCATCTGTGAGAGCGGTGCTCTGCCCCTCATAGCCCCACCTAGCCAACTCCTGCTACTTTCATCTTAGCCCCATCCCTCTATGACCTGCCTAGCCAACAGGAGCCTCTTTAATGAGGCTCTATTCCCTTCCTTCCAGAATGCTTCGTTTTCAACAGGGCTTCATTCGTCTCCACCTTCACCCCCTGAGAAGGTGCGACTTTAGCAAGTCTTCACTCCTTTTCCTATCTTGTAAAATTCAAGATGTACTCAGACCATGCTACTCAACTGTTTTGTGGTTAATGTTAATTTCTTTTTTTCCTTCTCTATTTTAAAAAAATATAATGCCATAACTCATAGACACATTTGTTTGCACCAAAATGGATGAGCTTCTCTGTGGTTTGAGTTTAAAATTATTTCCTTTTTTTTATTTTTTACTTTGGCCTTTAGAACAAAGTTATCTCAGAACTGACTCAAAACAATTTACTATGGATCTTCCTAGTCAGGCTGTAAGGTCAGATCAGTTTGGTAGATTGTAGGCTCACATCACCACTTCTGTTGATAAAAGGTTTTCCTTTTAACAAGCAGAAAAATTAATAATTATGTCCTTTAACACAGGTTTACATTAGTTACATTAATTGAAAAAGCAAATAATTTTAGATCATGATAACAATTTTTATACATTACAATGAAAGTACTTTAAACATGTTTAAATACACACACATTTTGCACAAAAATTTTAAGGCATGATTATTTTTAAAAAAATGAAAATTGGCCATAAGTTCTTCAGAATTCTAGTGGCAAAATATATTTTGCCCATTTTATGTTCAAACCAAGTACTCAATGCTAGAAAAACAGGCAACACCAAGCAAAGTAAAAGTCAAACCTTTAAAACAATTTTAATAATAAGAAACACTATCATATTAATTGACCTTTAAATACTGGCTAAAAATGTGGGGATGTATAAAAAAATCAACCACCTGGCCAAGATAGCAAAAAACATGTCAGGATGGTAAGAAAACTTGGTGGAACATTAAGTAAATAAGCAAACAGGAAGCAGACAAACAGGAAGCAGACAAATATATAAGCAGAAAGGTAGAAAGACAGATCACACAGTAACACAGTGTGGATGGACTCGAGGAGAAATAGAGAAAGATTTAGCTAAGAGAATTTAAGCCAGGATGGCTTGCCTTGAGAGGGAACCTAGAGGAGATTCCCTGAGACCCCATCTACACTTCACCTCTCAAGGGCACAAGCAGAGAGGAGAGGGAGGGTGACAGAGAGAGAGGGGGGCAGGGAAGGAGGGAGGGATGGCTAAAGGAGGGAAGGAGAGAACACATAGTGGATTTCCTTCCATTTTCTCATGCACTAATGGAAATTACATAGGCTCCATACAATATTGGGAGACCTGGACTCAGTTTTCAGCAAATTTTGGGGCCAGATTTGATAACATATGTGTGCTAGCTCATAGGCTTGAGATTGGGCAAGACCTTGCAGGCCCCAGGCTGTGTAAAAGACAAGCTTCAGGGGAATGTTGTGGAATTTGGGGCTGGGTCCCTCCCGCTGACTGACCCATGGAGCTGCGTCTGGCAATCCACTGGCCTCCCCAGGTGATTCCAGCCACCCTTAACCAGTAGGTAAGGGGCAAGAGGTGTCCACCCAAATGGCAGTGGTTTTACAGGTGGGACCCATTCCCGAGAGTGCTCAGAACTTGGCGCCAAGATTATCCCCTAAAAATCAAAAACATAGACTCAGACCCCCTGGCCTACAGAAGTGGCCATTCCCCCAGAAGAGGGAGGACCGGCAGCTGGGGATGTAGCATGCACAGTCGTGGGGTGGGTGGGTAGCCTTGGCTGTCCTCTGGGTGAGCCTGAGACCAGCACAAGGTCTGGGGGCAGCTTGAATTCCCAGGGGGAAGAACAAGAGCCACGATCAGAGTCATGGCACCAGTGAAAGCTCCGGCCCAGAAGACCACCCAGAAAACAAGAGCCATAGGGCAAAGCTTATTGTCAGCAAGCTGACAGGTGCCCCTGTCAGGGGGTGCAGTAGCCTGTTTATGTTCAGGGGAGTATTTTAGGGGTGCAGGGTGCAAAGTTCCCCTAGGAGTGAGGAGTATTCTGTGGTTACAGGGGGAAGTTAAAGGTAACAGGCGACTCGGGGAGGGGACATGCAGGCAACGTTCGTGGCTAGGCCAACTGGGTCACTTGATTTGGGGGAGAGCAGAGGACCTAGGGTGTAGGACAGGACACCCAAGTGGGGAATCTTACAAGAGGAGTAAAAGGGAGGGCATGCTGGTAGCAGGCCGGGCTGACACCTGCTGTGGCGAGTCCCTTGGTATGGCTGGGGTGGGGACTCCTGTCGGAGAAGGGAGCATGTTTGCTGGTACTGAGCATGGAGGATCTGATTTGCCTGGCTTGCCAGTTGATGTACCGGCCTGGGGCCAGTATTGGTCACCAATAACAAAGGCTAACTGTCCAATAAGAAGAAGGGGCACTGAGGCAAGGCATGGCAGCGCCCTTTGTGCCTGCTGCTCCATGAGGCTCGAGTTGGGGACAGCATGGAAACTGTTTCCCTTGTGGCCTTGGTAACGATTAGGGGAGATAACGTAGATGAGAAGACCATGGCACCTGTGGGTGGGAAACTGGAGGACAGTCTGTGACCCATGCAATCCCCTCTGAGGGACCTGGGGCCTGGGTCCCCCTGCCCAGGCCTCCACTTCCTCAGACAGGCAGCGGGGGGGGGGGGGGGGGGGCAGGGAGACTGCACTTGCATAGGACGGGAGCTGGGAGGGATTTGAGGGTTTGGTGCCTTCCCTTTCTTCCGTGAGGAGGCTTTGAGTGTATCCCTTCAGGGTTTGCTGATGGAGCCTCTGAACTTCACGTTTGCCCACATTGCTACACACATGGCTGAGGCCAGAGAGAAGAGAAGGGCCCCTATGTAACCCCTTAGGCCCAGTGACTCTCTATACACCTTTAAAAAAGATAATAATTAATATCAGATGCTTGAAAGTGCCAAAATCAATTCTCCAGCTATAAAAGATTTTCCCTATGATCATCTTGTTCTTAAGGTGACCCTAGAGGGGCTGGGAAGGTGGCTTAGGGGTAGAGCACTCACCTCCCATGCCTGAGGCTCTCGGTTCGATTTCTTAGCACCACATAAGCAGAAAAAGCCAGAAGTGTTGCTGTGGCTCAAGTGGTTGAGCGCTCACCCTGAGTTGAAGAGCTGAGGGACAGTGCCCAGGCCCAGATTTCAGCCCCATGAATAACAACAACAACAACAACAACAAAGAGGATAGAAGAGTTGATGTAACTTTTTAGGATGTTTGCTGTCTCCACGGATGTCTTTAAACAGAAAGGCTGAAGTCTCTGTATCATAGCCACTTATCCAGATGGACGACAGCATTTGGCAAAAATATTTCACCTATTGTTTTGTCTTCACGTAGTTGGTCAGACAGGGTAATTCACTGCATTTGAAAAAGCCTGAGAAGGGGCAGTCTGAAAGACACCTTTGGTTCTGCCTGATGGAGAAAGGTTTCGTGTGTTTTAGTATTGGTGTGGGTGTACAGTATGTTTCCTTTTTTTTGTCGGTTGTGGGGCTTGAACTCTGGGCATAGTCTCTAAACATTTTGCTCATGGCTAGTGCTCTACCTCTTTCAGCCATAGTACCAATTCTGTACAGTATGAATCTTAAGGACTGGTCTATGTGTAAGGTCTTTCATGTTTTCAACAGGAACATCATTGTTTTTCATAATCATCTTCCAACCTGTTGGTAATTGATATTAATGAGGTGACTGTGGTGCAAGAACTATCTCTTCAAGGGTATTGGTGACTACACAGAGTGAACACATATTTTCATTGGCTTCTGCCCTGGAGGCAGTGTGGAGGGACTGAGATCAGAACTTGTATGCACTGTGCTAAGTCTAGGTGGTGTCAGAATTGCATTGTGGGCCATTCAGTTGGCGTTGGAGAATGATGTTCAAGAAATACCACAGGTTTCGTATCAAAAGTGTTGGAAGAAAAAAACATGGCAGATCATTATTTCAGTGTCTCTGGGAGAGGGATGGCTCTTTAATTTAGTCTGTGTGAAAGACATTTCTTTACCATCTTTCATGGTTTTACCTATCTTGGATTCTGAGTTATTTTTGGTTTTTATGTACTCATGCAGATATAGTTTACATGCCATAAACTCTTGCACATATGGTGAATGTTAAAAGACATTTTCAGGTTGTTTTGTTGGTCATTTCTCTCCTTATGTCTTCATTTGTTTCTTTTTTAAATAAATTGCTATTTATGTTGTCTGAAATCTCATTGCACCATAAATTACATTAACACATTTGGAAACATCAATTGGGTAATGATTATGGATAATTCAAAATTAGTAGGAAAATTTGGTAGTACACACATTTCATCAGAATTGTTAATGGATGTTTGCATGGAGCTTATTTCCTATGTGGTCTTTCATATTAGAAAGTGTATCTCTCCCTCTCTTTATATTGTCTTCTCTTTCTGTCTATTGTCCCTCCATTCCTTGTTTTCCTTACCTCTTAGTACTAGTATATAGTATTCTGTTTTTAATTTGAAGTTCATTTTTTATAGTAAATGTAGTCAAATGACGCATCTTTGTGTATTAGTCTGGTGTTGTATGATACTGGTATACTCCATTAGTTCCAGGAATGTTCACACATGGTATTTACTATGTAGACACTAATGCCATATTAGAACAAAGACATTTTTCTTCTCAAAATATGGGTTACCATATACTTTGACACTTTTATATGTTGTTGTACATTGACGCTATGTCCTCAAGCATACTAGGTACTAAGTGAACCCACTACTAGTAACATACATTTCTGCCCCTGCATACTGTGAAACTCTTAAGCTTCTCTGAAGTCTTCCCTTTAACGTTTGCAATATAAAAGTTTTGATGACTTGTTTCTTCAGATATTGATGTTGATCAGATGTTGATTTCCACGTTTATATCAGGATAGCTTGAGAGCATATAACATTTACAAAAGTTATATTTCTTAATGTTTCTTTTGTAGATCAGGACATCATCTATGCAG
Organism: Dipodomys merriami; assembly: GCF_024711535.1. Lineage (NCBI taxonomy): Eukaryota > Metazoa > Chordata > Mammalia > Rodentia > Heteromyidae > Dipodomys > Dipodomys merriami. The sequence goes on along the minus strand of NW_027202569.1, from coordinate 34,941 downwards.
ATGAGTGCACTATGTTATTTCAGTAGATTACGCACATTGTAGTTGTTGAGATGAAGTGTTCTGTAATGTGGAAAGACTCCAGTAGATGGAGTATGCTATGAATTGACGTGATGTAATTACTGGTATTCTTGGATTTCTAATCTATTACTGATCTAGATACATCAAAATCTCCACATACAGTCTGGACCTTGATTTTAGTTTTCTATTCCTTTTGTAAATTGATGCTCTCTTTAACATAATACTTATTAGCATCAAATAAATTAAGGACCATTATACCTCTAGGAAAAATACATGAACTTTAATATTCCCTTAGTGTTTTTTTCCTGAGGTATGATTTGAATAGTTTTACATAAATATATTTGGTATGCCTTTATGTTATCTATGTATCTTCATATTGTTTACTTTTAAAATATCCATATCTATTTAAAAATAAAATTGTAATACTTTGACCATATAGACATAATGTTTTGAAATATGTCAACATTGTGGAATGGACCAGGTAATTGATGTAAATATGAGCTACTGCTTGTCATACTGCTGAGGTAAGCTGACTTAAAACCTAATTCCTTGGAGATTTTCCAGGTGCCTTTCAATGTTTTTAACTGTGGTCATCATTTTTTTCTTATAGATCTGTCACTCTTTTTTTCTGTATAGCTGAAATTTTGAATCCATTGAATGGTATCTCCAAAACTACTCTAGAGCATTTGTCTTTATATTTAAAATGGTTTTCCTTTTGTAGGAACAAAATTTTGTCCTTATCTTCTAGTTTACTGTCTCTATATTTTAATTATCATATGTAGATAATTCATTAGAATGTGATCATTGATCTACATTGATCTGCATAGGTGAAAGTTTTCTATTTGTTTAGCCCTTACCAATTATGTATAACCTTCTAATTCTTTCTGTGCACTCATTATAATTTGGTGCTTTATGTGTTTTCTCTGCTCCCTTCAGAAATCAAGTATACTTTTGTATACTCTTATTGATGTCCCACTTACAGACATATGCTGCCATTATTCTCAGACTTGTGTGAACAACACAAACCCTTCATTCAAAATTGTGGGTAGTAAAACCTTGCAAATTCCTCTACATTCTCTGTACAATATAAATTGGACAACTGTGACCCTTCCTTGCATTTGTTATATTTGTCTCTCCTACTCACCTATAGGTGATACAGAATCAAATCACTCGTTGAAACTATAAAGACGCTATGCACAACACTTATGCCTACTTCTTACACCAAACCCAACCCAGGGTATTGTCTCTCCTTCAAGAACAGTTCTAAGCACTACAAAATAAAGTTATACAGGATCTGTGTATTCTTTGTAGTCTGAAGGTAATTTTGAAGAAGATGGGAACCTCGTGATTAAAAAGATTTTGCATTAAATATGATAGAAGTTAAGCTTACATTATTGAGTATTTGAATAAACATACATACAATACCAGAAAAAAAATTAATCTTATACGTAAATCAGAGCCCATGATGTTTTTTCAAGGAGAAGAATCAACCAGTGTCACAATTAGATTTATAAGTGAAGGAAGGAAGAATTTGATTATGTATTCATAATACACAACTTTTGCATTGGCTTGCATGGATTGGGGATACCAGAAAGAAAATTAATTTCTCACTAAGACGTGAACTTACCTGTCCCATTAGCAATTTCATTCTCTGAGCACATTGTGCAATCAAAGCATCAGGCTACCTTTTCTTCCTGAGGGGATTTCCTAAATCCAGGACCACAACTCTCACTGCAGACAGAGTGAGTAGGCTGAGGGCAATCAGATATGTGTCAGTAATTGTTTAAACTTTACATAATGCTCCAACAACCCATTGTTTTAAAATATTGAATTATTAAGTGTATTATTTCATTACCCATAAATACAATCAATGAATTGGATGTTGTTATAGATTTCCAATTACATTATTACAAAAGTCTTATGTGCTATAGCCTTGATCTATAGCCTGTGGAAATATTGAGGAGTGTGAGACCTTGAAATATAGAGCTTAATGGTGAGAAAGTAAGTTCTAGTGTCCAGTCCTATGGAACTTCCTTGAATTCATGTTATTATGTGTTGTCTCCTGCTCTTCTGTGAAATTTTGAAGTTCAAGGAGGAAGAATCCTCTTTGAAGCTTTAAAAGTGTGTAAAATAGGTACAGACCTCCCTTTTATAGGGTTATGTGAACTCCATGCACATAGTATTGTCTTAGTTTTCCAGTGGCCATGAAGTGAGAATCTTCTCACATAGGCTGATTGAAGTACTCCTCTCACCAAAGATGCTTAACCAATTAACCATTGAATGAAACCTTCACAGAAGGGAGACAAATAACCCTTTAACCACATAAAGTGATTCTTTGGGTACTTTTTCACAGTGTTAAAAACTTGCAAAGAAATATGCAACTTACATTTTATGACACTACTGTAAATCAACATTTAGAGACATTTAATGTATTTTTTTGGTGCTAGTCCCAGGATTTGATCTAAGGACATGTTCATTTTCCTTGGACTTCTTTTCCTTGAAGGTAAGCACTCTACCACTTGACTTGTGGTTCCATCTGGAGTTTTTAATGGTCAATTGAGGAAAGAGTCTCAAACACTTTTCTGCCAGGTTGGACTTTCAATAGATCTGAAAACTTATACCTGAAGATGTCTTCTTCCTGAGTAGATAGGATTACAGGCATGAGTCACTAGTGTCCAGCCTTGCTTTCTGGTGGTTAAATGAAGATAAGTATCTCAGAGAAGTTCCTGCTTGTACTGCTTTCAAACCACAATATTTGTATCTCAGTCACCTAATTAGCTAGTATTACAGGAAAAGGTTGCTGTCATCCAACCAGATATACATTGTAAGGGTGAAATTTTCTTACTTAAATGTCCTTAAAATCATTGCAATTAAACCCAACCTACCTCTGTAGTTCCTATCACCCAGTGTAACATATCTTCAGATAAAGACACTTGATGAGCATATGGAGAAAACGTTCCTACTTTCATCTCAAGTTCAAGACCTTCTGGGAAATTTCATATTTTTACAATGTCATACTCTACTTCCAATTTCCTTTTCTCATCCAAAATCACTTGATATCTAGCAGTATTGTGAAACTGGATGTTCTTCAGTGCAGTTAAAAGTCGTACATCATCTAATGATGAAGTACATCCTGAGTTAAGACAGAAAACCTGAAGAAAAAAAGTTCCTGATTGCCCTTAAATTTTGATGTAGAATGCAAGAATAGTAGAACCACGTAATGAACTATTCCAGAAGAAAATCTATGGAAGAATAAAAATAATTTTTGCCAAATCTTGGTCACTCAGCGAAGGAGTAGATGCAATCTTTTCAAAAGAAACCAAGTCCAGATAGTCACAAATGAGATGACTCTCAATTGTCTTCTACTGTTTGCCACAACCACTAATTTTATGAATGTTGCTAGTATGAACTTGGTAAAATTTTAATACTTAAAATAGAATAAAACTAGGTCTCTTATTCAAAATATGGATAATTCTTTTCAGCAGGTTATCCTTTGCTATTACATAAGAAACTCATAGGGGAAAGCTGCATTTATAATTTTCAAAACACCTGGTATAAGGGAGGGTCCAATGCAACAGCAATATACACAAGATAATATGTTGGAAATGATTAGTACAATTTGAGGGGTGGAGAAGAGGGAAATTAAGAGAAAAATGAGTGAAGGGGTAACAAGAAATGTACTTATTATCTTACTTGTGTAATTGTAACCCCTCCATATATCACCTTGACAATAAAAAATAAAGAAAACTATCTGCTATGAATATGTTGAGGCTATTTGTAACTAAAAGAATTTATGAAATATGGAACTCACTTGATCCTTGTTATGGCCTGCTTTTTCTTAAGAGCACAAAAATACATGTCCAGAGTACTTCACAGACATTTAAACAAATATTATTTCTTGGGTTTTGGAAAAATACCTAAAATGCTTAAATTTTATATGGTAAAATAACTATCTAGGAAGTGACATTGCCTAAGGGGTATGTCATCTAACACTCAGGGCCTTACCTGTGCTGGGAAATTCACTACCCCTTCCTGCTTTCCCACTGTTTGTACTTCTGTTTGATGAAGAAGCAGCTCATAGAGAGCCTGGGCCACACCATACACAGCGTTGTATATATGGTAACTGTCTCCAGATATAGTCATGTCAAAAATGTGTCCAGGCAATCAATCCAAGGAGGCTTCATGAGGACAGTTCTCCCACGTTACACAGTCAGACTATGAATCTGAACAGTTAAAAGACAGAAACCACAGCCTCTCATGGAAAGTCTTCTGGATATTTGGAAGGGTTAACTGCCTTAACAAAATCTGTGAATCCAAAAATATCTGGATGATGGTGTGAAAAAATGAGAGGAACATGGAAGGAACCTAATACAAAATATTTCTTCCTCATGGTGAACTCTACTTGTGAGCTCATGATACAAATTTTGCCTTTTAATAAAAATTGCTCAATACACCTCATCACATCTAGTAAGGCTTCATTATCACCATGTATAGTGAGGATGTTTGCTGAATATTTATTAATCTGTTTATAAAGTGCCATGACTTTAAAAAAAATATGTCAGGCCAGAGTTTGGGATTGCTAGCTCAAAGTCTACATAAATTCTATCTTTGTCCATCTCTTCTATCATTTCAGGAAGAATCACAAGCCATTCTCATCTTTCGAGGTCAATAGTCCAACCCAGCTCCAGCTGAAATGAAGGAGTAAGGAGATCCGGGCAATGGCTATCAATGTATCATTTGAGGCCATCTGATAGAGAGCAGGAAAGTTCTTATGGTCAATCAGGGCATGATCAAAAGGCCAAAATGTAAGCTAAAGGGAATGAAAATTGGATGCTCCATGAATGAGAAGATTTCTATCCATTACTATCTCACTTATGATATGTATTAAGTAACCATTTGAAGTAGGTGGAAGGTAGAATTTTCTTAGTTAAAAAATTGTTTTTATAATAGTTGTACAACATTTCAATTTTTTCATACAAAGCTCCTTGATCTTTGTCACTTTTTCCACCAATTCTTTCAATCTATAGCAACTCTAGCCATTCTTTGTCTTTCCCAGGTCCATTTTCACACACACACATCTAAATATGTATGTATGCATACATATATGTATATATATATATATATATATATATATATATATATATATATAGAGAGAGAGAGAGAGAGAGAGAGAGAGAGAGAGAGATCTTGTATTTTCCCAACCATCTACACCATATTTCTCTGCCCCTTTGCACATCCTTCTAACAAGTCCCCCCAGACAAGTTATGCTTCAATATTCTAGTGTTCATTTTTTATAATATCTTTTAGTTGTTCAGAGATGTTATACCACGGGGTTCCACCCCTATGTGTACCATAGTTTACAGATTGATCAAGTATGTAAATGGAATCAAATCAAATCAAATATGTAAAGTGAGATGTGTGTGTCCTATATTTATTTTATATTACACGTTCATATTTTAGATTTAACTTTCAAATGTGAGGGAACACATGCCCCTTTCCTTTTGTGAGTCTGAGTTACATCATTCAATATCATATCTTACATGTATGTGTGTGTGTGTGTGTGTGTGTGTTTGTGTGTGTGTGTTTGTGTGTGTATATTATTGTAGGGTATGAACTCAGGAGCTCATGCACTTCCTTGGTTTTCTCCCTCAAAGTTAGTTCACTCAAACCACATACTACTTCCTGCTTTTTGCTGGTTAGGAACTGGGTTTGCAGTAATTAGCCCTCAGGACCCAGCTCAGCATATTGCTATACTTTAAAAGTCATTTTTCCATTTCCTGATTTTTAAAGAAAATTATTGACAAGGTTTCAAATCCAAACAATCTCTTTGTGGCTCTAACTTTTCCAGTTCTTTCCTAAAAATCATAGTGTGGATGCGCTAGTACCTTGAATACTTACTCTTTGATATCACAAAATTTGATAGGTTCATAAATCCATTATCTTCTTATCATTATCTTCTAACAGCTTAAATGGCACCAAATTAGATATTTTTTATATCCCTTCACTCCTCCCACCCTCACCTGTGGAAACCTGTACAGGTTCAACAATGTACCAATCTGGGCAGATAATAATCCTGATGGTCCTGTCATTACTGCTATAGACTTGCTTACTCTCATACAGGAGTAGTTTGGAATGTTGTCCTTCCCAAAGAGGCTAGTAAAGGGAATTTGAAATGTTTCCAAGATTCCATGTGAGCATTACAGATATTAAATCTCAGAGTCAGGTTATGTAAAAGATGAGGGTTTTCATTGATCTCTTCAAAATCAAAAGCCAAGGCCAAAACAAACTGGTAGGTGTTAAAGGTAAACCTGCATAATGAGCATAGAAATTTAAAAACATATCAATTTGATGGACTAAATGCTTGCTTCTGTGTCAATGAATATGTTAAAACATTACCGCAATTATGATGGAGTGCAAATGTAGTGTCTTATGCTTGTCTATGGGATTAAGGACATGAAGGGAATTTGTCATTAAAACATTAAGAAACTTAAGAGAGCTTGCTTATTCTGCATTATCACATGCACCACAGCAAACAATAATGTTTGCCATTAAACATGGAATGTCTTTCAAGAGACCAAATATTCTCTTATTTTTTAATCTTCGAGTAACTAGCTCCATGTGTGTGAAAAATCACGTGTTTTCGGTCACCCAGTTTATGTAATGGGGTTATATGACAGGCCGGGCTAAGTAATACATCTTCAATAGTCATTTAAGGAAGATTCTGTATTAAGCTTCACTAACTAACAGACCTGACATATTGAACAACTCTTCCTGCAATATCAGCCAGAAGAAGAGCTCAAATGCCAGGTGAAGAAATTTTATTCTTTTTTTTTTTTTTTAAATTGTATTTTATTTTATTTGAGAACATACTGTACAGAGGGGCTACAATTACATGGGCAGGATAATGCATACATTTCTTACCAAGCATTGCAGCCTCCTCCTTTGTTTACCCTTCATTTCCCTTCCCCGCCTCCCCCCTCCCCCCACTCAATTTTACCCCCCTCCCCCCACCCAATTATACCCCCCTCCCCCCCCACACCGAAATTGTAAAGCTGGTTTTGACATGACATTTTGTACTTCTCATTGTTGCAACAGGTCCCCCTGAATTCTTAAACGACTTGTTTGTCCCCATCTCCTCCACATGTTATACTGACATCAAATATAGTGAAAGCGGGGGTTACACTGTGGGGGAGGGACATACAAAGCACCAAAAATAATCTTATAAATGCATTAGAAACACATGCATGAAAGAAACAAAAACATTAAAATACATATTTAAGTGTTCATTTTCCTAACATCACATTATCTGGCCTTTTCCGCTTGACTCATACCTATACTAGATATTGCAAATAAGGGAAACCATGGGACCTATGCTTCTTTGGGCCTGGCTTACTTCACTTAATATAATTTTTTCCAAACCTTTCCATTTCCTAACAAATGGGGAAATGTCATTCTTTCTGATGGAGGCATAGAATTCCATTGTGTATATATACCACATTTTCTTGATCCATTCATCTACTGAGGGGCATCTGGGTTGGTTCCATATCTTAGCTATGGTAAATAGTGCTGCAATAAACATAGTTGTGCTGGTAGCTTTAGTGTGGTCTTGTTTGTAAACATTTGGGTAAATGCCCAAAAGTGGGATTGCTGGATCATAGGGGAGATCTATGTGAAGTCTTTTGAGGAACCTCCATACTGCTTTCCAAAGTGGTTGAACAAGTTTACATTCCCACCAACAATGAAGTAAGGTTCCTTTCTGTCCACATCCCCTCCAGCATCTGTTGTTATTAGAGTTCTTGATTTTTGCTGTTCTAACTGGAGTGAGATGATATCTCAATGTTGTTTTGATTTGCATTTCTTTTATGGCTAGGGATGTTGAACATTTCTTCATGTGTCTATTGGCCATCCTTCTTTCTTCTTCAGAGAAGCTTCTCTTTAAGTCTTTTGCCCACTTATTTATTGGGCAGTTGTTTCTTTGAGGATTTGTTGTTGGGTGGTTTAATTTTTTGAGTTCCAAGTATATTTTAGATATGAGACCCTTGTCCGTTGTATGGCTAGTAAAGATCTTCTCCCAATCGGTGGGCTTTCTATTGATCAGAGTTCCGGGAAGTTGGCGGAGGAGAAGCTGGAATCTGAACAAGCTCTCGCATAGAAAGCAGCTTTAGAGTTCCAGTGAACAGTCCTAAGCCAGAGAATCACACCAAGTGTGCCATCACAGGACCGAGAGTTAGACAAGAGAGGGGAAGCCAAGGCAAAAAGAAGCACCCGAGTGGTCGCCAGCAGCCGCCATGGCGGCGGTGGCGGCGGCAGGGTCGCAAGCGGCAGAGTCCACAGCCGGGGGCCATACCTGAGCGCTCACACAGAAATTTTATTCTTATTTATGTAATAAAACTAAGGGGAAGCATCTAACTGCAAGCACATCATCATGGAGAAAGAAATCTCCAACATGAGGAGTAAAGAAAGATTTGTGAGTAAGCATTACATTGAAATCCAAAGATTGAAGGCCACCACTGTAAAATGCTGTAATCACTATTGCTTTCCAAACATTGTTAGTTTGAGATCCTAGAAAGACTACAGAGGAATAAAGAGAATCAACACTTTGCTCTCTCTCTCTCTCTCTCTCTCTCGCTCTCTCTCTCTCTCTCTCTCTCTCTCTCTCTCTCTCTCTCTCTCTCTCTCTCTCTCTCTCTTATGTCTGTGCAATGGTGTCAGTATGTGTATACACACATTCTAAAGAAATAATATTTAATCAATCACATTGTTTAGGAAGAAAATAATGGAGGCAAGGCAGAAATACAAATGTGAGGATTAACTTTAACATATGGTGTACACATATTTGAAATTTCAAATTGGAAGCCTATCATGTTAATGATGTTTATAAACAGAAAAAAATAGTAAGCTTGAATAAAGTCTAATTGAACATACACATATTTAGGAGGAACCTGAAAGCAAGAATGAAGACATGTGGAAAATGATTGGTCAAAAGCTGATAACACTATTTGAAAAAGCATATATTAGTGTTTTGAGGATTTAGTAAATGGTTGAGAATGACAAAAAGTTAAAATGCTTTTTCTAAGAAGAAATGGCAGAATTTAAATTTCTTAATGTAGACAATGATACAAATATGAGATATCTAGAGATGAAAGCTTAATCAAATGTTTGACCACAACATCTACTCATGTACAGAAGCTATAAATGGAATCAATAACAAATAGGTATTCCTCTGTTTTCCTAATGGCTGACTCGTCAATAGAGTCCATAGAATCCTGGAGAGCATGGCAGAAAATCTTTAGAATATTAGGGAAAAATGGATAAATTGTGTACCAAGATTACTGTTGCCAGCAAAGACATCCTTTAGAAGTGAAGGGTAAAGATATTCACAGACAAGTACAGTTAGAAGAATATACACCCTGTTCCACAAAAAAAGTACTCTATTTGTCTCCCAAATTTAATGCCCATGTAATACAGCCACTTTGTAAGAAAATCAGAATGAGATAGACAGCAGTTTGAAGAAGTTATAAAATGGGAAATGTTAAATGTTTATAGGGTATAACAACCAACATATACAAAAATATACACTTATTTTTACATAATTAACAGAAAAGCATTCTGTTCAAAATATTGAACCATTGATGAACAATAAAAATATTGCAGAATGTATAAAACTTACTAGTCGAAGTGGCTGTAAAACTAGTTGAAAATGCTCTAACATTGTAAATATGCTAGAGAAATTGTACACAAATCTTATGCAGAGGGAAAAATATTAATATATTTATATCTTATAATCACTGTAGAATATAAAATTGGATATCCAATATTACAAATGATAAGAGGGACACAATGCAGGTGCAGTTCCTGTTTGTCTTTAACATTTCATCTTAATATATTAACTGAAAAGATTTAATTAATAATTAAATGAAAAGATTTCATTAAACATTTCTGAACATAAATGTATGGACTTTGATCATGGCCCTCTATTACTTTTATGTTTATTGTCTCTTTTTATTTCATCCTCTTCACCCCAGATAGTTCTTATTCCAAAATAGCTTCCTGTCATCTATTTTCAGTTCAGTAATTACCAGAAAATATATAACAGAAAAATGAAAGCTCGTAATCCAGAAATCAAAAGACCCTACTATTGAACTTCCTTCATAACCACTGAAGTCTCTATAAAGAGAGAAAGAGTGGAAGAAGTTTCAATTAACATAGAGAACAAATAACATATCGGCAATAAGGAGCTGTGACCTGTCAACAATGACTGCAAATGTAAATGCAAATGTAAATGTGAATTCTAAAATGGCTGAATGAATAAAAACTCAAGGCCAAAGGATAGGTTGAAGCCAAGAAATTCATCTCACCATCAGTGACCCTCAGTGAGTATAAGGACGGTCAATAAATACAAATGAAATATAAAAGAAAGTAGGAGTATCTATAATATATTATATCCAATAGACTTTAATAAAAGTAATGAAATGACATTTTTGTAATGTAACAATGAAGGTATCAAATTTACAAGATGAAATAGAAATTCAAAATATATATTTACATACCATACAATCACTAAACTACAGACTTTGATAGTCCTCAATATAATAATAGCTGAAGATTTTATGGAGGGATCATTCAGACAAAATCAACAGGGAAGCATCAGAGTTAAATTTCACACTTGATCAGAAGATCCTCACATACACCAACATAACACTTCATTCAACTTCTGAGTAAAATTTCTCTGTAAACAAACAATCATGGGATGGGACACAAAGCCATCCAGATATTAAAAATCCTGAAAGTATATTGAGCATATATGCAGACACACTATAGTAAGGATAGAAATTAACAAGGAAAGTAAGCACATAACATGAAAAATACATGAATTATTCATCAACGAAAATTAAGTATTCAATTTAAAGTATTCAATTTAATTAAATGATTAATGCATGATAATGTGAATTGTTTTTCAAGGCAAATTTCAAGAAATAAACTGATCCTTGGAACAAATGAAAATGAAAACCATATGTGTATAGAAAAAGGGGAATAAAAGGAAACAATAACCTTTCCTAAAAATCAAGAGAACCTATCATTACCTAAAGCACCGGCACTGCATCTCAAGGAACTAAAAACAAGGTCATTTTTTATTGTGCTCTTTTCTGTTCTTCTTTTTCCTGTGTTTTCTTTTTTCCCTTTCCCTTTTTCTTTGGTTTAATCCTTTTTTCTCACGTTTTTGTTTTGCATATAAGATTATCTAATTTGGGGAAGCGAATGGGAAACACAGAAAGGGTAGGACAAAAAGTGAAACAATTCAGCAATGATATCCATTAGACACTATGGCAGATATTCCTTGTCAGGGAGAGTAGTTGGGATGGGAGAAACAGAGAGAATGAGGGAGGGATTGACACTGTTCAAAAAGAAATATACTCACTAGCTGAATTATTTAACCCCTTTGTACATCATCTTTACAATATGATTTTTAAAAATTGAAAATAAAATAATAAAGATAAAAGAAAATGAAAAAAAACACCTATGGTTATAGAAAATGTAGGAAATGGTAAAACAAAAACAAAAAAAAAAAAACTTCTGCTTAAATCAAGTACAAACTGAATTAGAGAATCTATATTGCAACTCAAGGAACTAGAACTAATAAACCTAACGTTAGTAAAAGGAATGAAATAATCAAGTAGAAACAGTGGGACAAAGGGTGAGCCAATTTAACAAAGATACATACTAGACACTTTGTTGGAAATGAATTTTACACCTTGGAGGGGGTGGAGAGTCAAGAGGTCAAGAAGTGGGAAGAAACAAGGGGAGGAGTAACACTATTCAAAAAGAAATGTATTCCTTACCTGACTTATGTAACTATAACTTCTCTATTATCATCTTAATAATAAAATTTAAATTCAAAAAGAAAAGGAAATAGAATGTGAAAACACAGTAGCAATAATCAATCAAGCAAAGAGGAGGTTCTCTAAAATCAAAAGGTGGATAAAACTGAAGTAAATATCACTAAGAGTTTACCATCATGGAAAGGAGAATATACTTGGAAGGAAACTAGATTTCTCTCCTACTAGTAGGCAGAAAACCACTCAAAAGTAGATGCGAGATAAAATAATGAACCTGAGGTTTTCTTGCAAAAGGATGGGATGTCAGGATAGAGAATACAGAGATCAATTGTCTGGTCTTCATCCATCCCACAAAAGATGGACGGGGTCAGAGGAAAGGTAAGTGCAGCTGCTCACCCATTCCCTAGCCTCCCTTAGCCAGGGAGACAATCAGATGCTGCAGGGAGTCAAGTCAAGCAGGAAAACTTGTTAATTAACACACAGCAAGCACTTTTTAAAGCATAAAAGACCTGGTGGCAAAGGAGGTGAGGGGAAGGAACCAATCACTGTAAAGGTCACACCTTATCATGCACCTAAGCTTCCATGGGCTGGTTATGCACTGAAAGTAAAGCAAATTGGGCTCTGCCCCCTCAACTCCCTCTCAGTGCCATCTTTTTTTGTTTTAATGGCAGACCCATCTCCCAGTTAGTTATCCTTTTCCCTCCTCTGTAAAGTTATGTTAACATGATTACATTGGTAAAAATAGCATTGGCCATGCAGGGGGTTCGAGGTAAGTCGGGGGGGAGGCAAGATTCACCAGACAAGGATATGGAGTGTCCCTGTGCATGATCCAAGAGCCCGTCCCAGTTATCTTACATCCCCACTTAGCACAGTAATAAACATCAGCCCCGCTTCAGTTAAAAATGTCTGAAGCAGATTAATTCCTGGGCATATATAAAAGTCAGTATCTTGTAAGGTTGTCCTCTTTAGAACATGGGAGTAGCCTGGGTATTGTGAGTTCCACACATGCGGCATGATGCATCCTCGTGGGCTCCCGCACTCAGGCCATTCTACTATAGGTCAGAAATACAAAGAAAATTTAAAACAAACTCTGCAGACATAGAAAGCAATCCTGGGCACCTGGTGTCTTTTAAGTAATCCAGTTCCTTGTATGTGACTTTCAGCGAGCACAGGGGTCAAGATGACCTTTGAGCTTTACTGTTGGCTCCCAATATATCTCCTGTCTTTGCTTAAAGAAGCAAACCCACCTGTCTTAGGTTGGATGGATCACCTTGTCTGCCTTACCAGTCATCGAGAACTTCAGAGTGAAGCTGAAGGCCCTGTGTTAGGTTGGTCAGACTGACAGCCCCTCTTACCAGTCTCTGACTATGATTCTTCTCGGGGGAATTTCACTCACTTGGAGCTTGATCTTATGTAACTGGCTGGCTAAGCTCATAAGAGTTTTGCAGTGCACGTATAATGCAAGGAAGGCATAGAAAAACGATCAGCAAATGCATTACCAGGCCAAGAAATGTCATTAGCAGTCCTTTAACATTAGTCAGGGATGGGATAGTGGCCTTGCCACTTCAGAGTCCGGGGGGGCGGGGGGCTTGTTCTAATCCAGCTATTTGCCTGTGGGTTTGAAAAAGATCTAAAGGCAAGTTATTTAATGATTTCTGCATTGCCAGCTCTGATCACTGCTCAGGTCACCCATTGGGGTTGATGCAGATTCCGTAGGGCCATTGCCAGGACTGCGAGGGTCAGGACAGCCAACAGCCGGAGTATCACCATTGTTAGAGAACACAAGAGCTTCTCAAGGGTTGATTTCCCTTGGGGATGGTAGGTAATTATCTTTCTGGCTTTTCCTCTTTTAAACACAAGCCTTGGCCACCATAGCCGTTTTTCTTTCCTTGTTGGTTAGTTTATCCTTGGGCATCCTCCTGTATAGAGGAAATGGGTAAGGCCAGCGCTCTACCACTGAGCCAACTTCCCCGCCTGGGGAAATGGGTAAAAACTTAAGGTTCCTAGCAGGGATCCAAATGGGGGCTGTCTCCCATATGGGAAAAAAATGCATCCAAATCCCCTAGTGGGTCGGGTCCTCTCCATTGTTGTGTCAGGGGATCCTGCCACCTGACTTTCACTTGGGGCTTATGGTTTAATTGTCCCCAGTGCTTCTGAAATCTGGATTCAGTTGTCCCTTTTGAAAAATTTAAAATGTTAATGGTAAACAAAGCTATCTGTAACTGTATATGGGGGCTAACTCCCCTATTTTGTTTTAATAATTTCTCCTTAGGACACTGGTGATTTCTTTCTACAATTGCTTGGCCTTGGGGATTATAGGGATTTCCTGTAGTATGAGTAATATGCTATTTATCAAAGAACTCTTACATTGCTTTACTAATAAAACGGTCCATTATCAGTTTTAACTTGTGCTGGTAGACCAAAGGTGGCAAAGCATTGAAGAAAATGTGCTTGTGAATGTTTAGTTCTTTCTCCTGTATGTGCGGTGGCCTAGCATGCTCCTGAATAGGTATCTATAGAGACAAAGATATATTTAAACTTACCAAAGGCTATGAAATGAGTAACATCCATTTGCCAGAGGACGTTAGGTTTAAGGCCTCTGGGATTTACCCTTGGTGGTTGGAATGAGGGTACTTTTAAGAAGGGCTGGCATGTTTTACAGGAATGTACTATCCTTTTGAAGTCCTTTACAAGAATCTGAGGAAATCTATGCTGAAGACCTCTCCAATTAATATGGGTTAAATCATGCACACAGGTAGACTCTTGTAGCGTTAATGCTTGTGGGCCAGTAGCTAACTGGTTCACCCAATTATTGCCTAGGAATAAAACCCAGGACGTTTTGAATGCCCTCTCAAATATTGAATATGAATAGGGGATCCCCACCCTTCTAATAGGTCCTTAAGAATAACCATAAGAGGGGTAATGGGGTTTTCATACAGCTTAATATGTGTCTGGGGAATATGGGGCAACAAATTAATCATTTATAGACTATCAGAATACAAGTTAAAGGGTTTTTTAATGTCCTGAAAGGCCATAATTATGGCCAGCATTGCTTTATATTGTGCTGACCCTTGACAAGGTTGAAATGTTTGTTGGCTTGGGGTCTTTTGTTGCTCCTCAAAGACTGAATACACAGAGCCTGCTTTACCTCCATCAGTAAAAACATGGAGGGTGGCAGGAATAGGCGTAGGAGAAAGTATAGAAGGCATTTTGAGGGGAAGTAGCCATAACATGACAGTACATTTGGATGGCCCATAATGGCAGTCAATTTGGCCTAGAAACCCTTCCAAGGAGAGATCAAGACGAGCATTGGCTCGGATGAGCCACTCAATGTCTGCCATCCAAAAAGGAAAAAGAATGGAGTGAGGGTCGAGGCCATAATGCCTTTGGGCTTGGGTCCTTCCCTTGAGGATAGCATCTGCAAGTTGGCCTGCCTGAGAGTACACCCGAGGTGTGCCCCACAGGGGAGTGTGAACTCACTCTAATGGCTCCCCCCTTTGAGTTAAAACTGCAGAAATTAAGGTGACACCTGCAAACAACCAAAGGGAAATGGGCTCAAAAATAGAATACCTCCTCAGGGAAACTTCATCCAGAGCTTTTTGCAACTGCAAAAATATATCCCGACGGCTGTTTGTAATTGTAATAATTTCTTGGGTCATTCTGTTTTCAGTAGGGCAAATAAGGGCAGAAGACTATCATTAGGGACGGGAACCTATGGCAACAGCCAATTGATTTCCCCTAAAAGACTCTGAAGTTGGGTTAAGTTCAGAGAGGCTGGAATATCCAGCAAAGGCTTAAGGAGGCCTACCTGAGTAAATGTAAGGTGGGTCCTGAGCACCTGAAAAGGAGATACCTTTTGAATTTTACTGAGGGCTATAGTAACACCCCCCACTTTTTTTTTTCCTATGGTGAGAACCAGGTCTTGGTGCCCCCAGAATTATATCATCCATGTAGGAATAGGCAAGGGAGGTATCTGAATCAAGCACAGGCCCTAAAAGTGTGGCCAAGTATTGTTGGCAAAATCCTGGGTTATTGGACATTCCCTGTGGCAGTACCGTCCATTCAAACCTCCGATCAGGCTGGGAAAAATTGAGAAGAGATGGAGAAAGCAAACTCCTCGTAGTCATCTGAATGCAGGGAGATATAAAAAAATCTTTAATATCAATTGCAACCAAGGTACATTCTGAAGGTATAACGGTAGTCCAGGGCATGCCTCTTAGGGGCGTTCCTACTAGCTCCATCCTTTCATTTACCTTATGTAGATCTTTGAGCATATGCCAAGCCCAGCAGGTTTTTTGAATAACAAATAGAGGTGTGTTCCAAGGACTCATAGAAGGGTTTATGTGCCCAAGGTTTATCTGTTCCTCCCCCAAAAGATGGAGGACTTCAAGTTTAAGTTTGGTCAATGGCCACTGCTCCACCCAGTTAGGGTTTCCCAGTTTCCTCCTAATGGGAGGTACTCAGGGAGCAGTGGCCTTTAGGATTGGGGTGCATCAGAGCAGGTCCCCTATGTCCTTCTCTGTAATTATGAAAGTTAAAAAAATCCTTTTCCTTAACTCCCTCTAGTTGCTATTTAAGCCTTTGTGCTTCTTCCCCATCCAGAATATCTTCATAGGATGCTTGATGGTCTCGGGTGACCAAGGCATCCATTTGTCTTAACATGTCTTGCCCAAGTAAATTGGAAGTGAGATTTTATTGCCACTAAAGGGCGTATCTTTCCCTGTTCTCCATCTGGGCTAGACCATTTCATAAGAGCAACCATCTCTTTGGTCAGGGATTTGCCCCCTCTCCCCAATATCAAGGGCCCGGGTGTAAGCTTCCAGTCCAAGGGCACGTCCTCCTTACTGAGTATGGTTTAATCTGCCCCCATGTCAATTAACCAGTAAAACCTCTTGCCACCTATGAGAATACTCATTTTAGGGTGGAATCCTTCCACCAGGAGGACGGTCCAATAGGCCTGGGTCGTTCTGCCATGAGGCTGCCTGGGCCTCACAGCAGAGGGGTTTACTCCTTGAGTTAATGGGGCTGGAGGATGACCCTCCCCCAGGTTAAAGTTTTCCCATCTAAATTCAACTTGGATTGACAATCCTTTTTCCATCCCTTCCTGCACCTGGGACAGCGTGTAAAGGGCGGTTTGCCCCCTCCTCCCCGGCCAGCAGCTTTGCAATCTGATCTCAGAGGTTCGCTACTGGCAGCTTGCAGTTAATACTCTGTTGGACTTGGTCTACAAACTCAGCTAAAGGCTCACCAGGTTTTTGTCTCACTCCTGCTATGGGGCACTTAGTAGGCCCATCATCCAGTTTGTACCACACAGCAAGTCCAGCCTGCCTCATCTGGTCACGGTACAGGCCAGGTATAGCAGCCTGTTAGAAGCCAGTGGAATACCCTTACCCCTTCCTGTTAACATGGTATGAGTAATAGGTATCGCAGATTGAGCCTGTTGGTTATTCTCCTCCCACACTCTGCATTCCGCCTTAAAGAAAGCATACCATTTAATAAACCGAGAACTGGTGAAGACAGATTAGGCCACATCTAGCCAGTCCTTAGGGACACACTGGTGATAAGCCATGTCCTGTAATAGGGTCTGGGCCTAGGGAGAATTCCGGCCATTCTCTGCCACTGCCTTGAGGAGCTCTTTAAGATCCTTAGCTTCCCATGGATACCATTCCAAGGGTCTGTTAGCTCCTGGTGTTAGATTGACCTGATATGTTTTGGGAAGCAAATCCTGTGTCCAAGGTCTGGGCTCCCTAGTGGCATTTCCCTTAAAGGGCGGGCCTCCGAGTAGGTAACTTCCCCAGCCCTCAGCCCCTCTATGGAAAGTTGGTAGGGTTCCAGGTCTTGCAGGTCCCTCTCACAGGTCAAGTAGAGCTCCCAATTGAGGGAATAGGGAGGGAGCCTAGGACCGTCAGGGGCACCAGAGTCAGAGGGGGTAACTTTTACACTCATTTTGACTTCCACTTTGCATGTTTCAGTGCATTCTCAGTCAAATTTGACCCATTCCTTTTCCTTCTCACTTCCCAAGTCCTCCTTTACTCCCTCTAGGCCTAATGTTGCCTCCTCCTCCTTCTTCTGTGAAATAGCATTACCCATCCTAAAGGTTTCACTTACCCTGAGAGACTGCTTAGCCTCGGCTGGCATCTTTTAATTTTGAGCCCTACGTTGGGCTCCACAGAAGATGGACAGGGTCCCAGGAGAGGTAAGTGCAGGTGCTGGCCCATTCCCCAGCCTCCCTTAGACTGGGAGACAATCAGACCCAGCGGGGTGTTGTCAAGCAGGAAAACTCGTTTATTAACACACAGCAAGCACTTTTTAAAGCAAAAGAGACTGGGTGGCATGGGAGGGGAAGAGAAGGAACCAGTCATTGTAAAAGTCACACCTTATCATGCACCTTAGCTTCCACGGGCTGGTTATGTACTGAACATAAAGAAAATCGGGCTCTGCCCACTCAACTCCCTCTCAGTGCCATCTTTGCTGCCCATTAGCCCTACAAGCATTCAAGTGTGCACTTGAGTTCCAATTGCCCATCCTGAGGACAGATCAGTAAATGGAAATGCAATGATGAGTTACTTATGGCTTGTTTATTCATCTCCAGAATCATCACTGTGACTGTGATCTGTTCCCAAAGTGTAGAGAGGGAAAAACCCAGCAATCATCATATCTCCATCCATGTGTGCTCTTTTCTTCATAGTAGAAAATCAGCCAGTGCCACCCCCGGATCTGACCAAGAAGTGAAGCTGGAGAAGAACAAGTGTGAATATCAACAAGGCTCATCTTTGACGCACTTGCCAAGGTGAAATTCTGGCTGTCAAGTATATATATTCATAATTCTTTTTATTGGTGTCTGTATGTCTTTTTATTGACAGAGAGGTATACTATGGCCCACCTTTCATCAAAGCCTCTGTGAATCCTCAGGAAGAATGGGTAAAACTTCCCTAGGGCTCTGCATCTGTGGCCATGCATTTAGAGAAAAACATGAGTTGGAAAACATGTTTGCACATTCTCCTTCTTCCTCCTAGGTGATGTGATTTCCTTCTGGACCACAGATAGGGATGTAGTGTTTTTGATGTATTTAGTCTAACAACTGTGTCAAGGAACTATTTGCATTAAAGCCATTTGTGATGATGCAAATGGATTGCATCAGAATATGCAATTTCAGGTGCATGATGAAATGGCCAAAAAAAATCTGTGCCAGTGAGATGTCAATCAAAGCCCATATGATAAATTCACAGGCCAATTATCCAAGACAGCTACAGAACATTGCTGGTTGATTCAAGCAGTCCAGATTCCATAAACAGAGGTCTCCACAAATGAATCCATTTACTGTTGCCTAAGGAAGCAACAATGTTCCTGATCTACTGATTGTTTACTTTGTTGTGCTAAAGGTTTTTAGTTTGATATAAACCCAGTTGTTAATTCTTGCTCTTATTTATTGAGCTATTTGAAGTTTTATTCAGGAAGTTACTAGCTAAACAAAATGTTCCATTTTTTATCCATATTGTAGTCCTTTATCTCAAGTTTTAGCTCTTTAATACCAGGGTTTTGCAAAACAAAGATCATTCACAATATAGGGTATCCTAGGATACCTGCCACGGTGTCCAGGGAAGATGGCTGCAAGTGTGTTCCTAAAGAAGCTCTGTGAGAGGAAGCATTTAATCAGCACATGGGATAGCCTTGTATGTACACATGTGGGGTCTTTACACCCAGGGGCAATATGGCTGGCTATCTCTCTCTCTCTCTCTCTCTCTCTCTCTCTCTCTCTCTCTCTCTCTCACTCTCTCTCTCTCTCTCTCTCTCTCTCTCTCTCGCTCTCTCTCTCTCTCTCTCGGTCTCTCTCTCACTGTCTCTCCAGCTAGCCGATGCTTCCAGGACTCAGTAAAGCCCCACAAAAGAAAAATGTATCAAGAAAGGACACAATGGAATTATTCGCTTCCATAAGTCAGAATAATACTGTGCCATTCAGAAGGAAATGTAAAGATGTGGAAAAAATTATATTAAGTAAAGTAATCCAGACCCACAGAAACATAGGTTGGATGGTTTCCCTCCTCTTTTCTAACTAAAATATTTATATAAATCAACAAGTAAACATGCTGGATGATAAAAGACAAAAAATACACAAAAAACATGATAAATTATACTGGACTCCAATCATTCACACTGTGAGACCCAGGGAGGATATTCTAAAGACGGTCATCGATGCCCAATAAGCGATGTGCATATGATCATATAAAATGATATTTATAGAAATGAACTCAAAGACTTGGAAATGAAGATTTTGTTATTTTGTTTATGTTTTGTTTGTCTTGTTTTTATTTTCTGTACATTTTGTCTTGTATGTAAGTTTATCTCTTTTGAGGAGTGTAAAAAGGGAGTATAGAAATTGTACGACAAAATGCAGCAGGGATAATCACTAGACAGTATTTTGAAAATGAACTATACAACTTGTGGGCATGAATGGGATGGAAAAATTGAGAAAGAAAGGGTAGGGTTGATGCTGTTCATAAAGAAATGTATTCATTACCTGACTTACTTAACAGTTAGGCATCTGTACATCACCTTTTCCATAACAATAAAAGAGGAACCTTCTAAGGTGAAGTATGTGTCCATTAAGTGTTTGTAAGAATTAAGAGGATATTGAATTGAATTATAGTTGCACATGGTCCACATAAACTAATGGGAAAGCTAGGGCATTTCTGCTCCAAATGAATAGTACAACAAAGATTTTATGTGCTATTTGAGTGAAAGATGGAGTATCTCTATGCCCCTAGAATTATTGTATGTATAGTTTGTCTTCCCTGATGCCATTAAGATATCACAGTGCAACACATTGGCACTGTTACCTTTATAGGGCTAAGTCTTTTACAAGGTGTTCTAGAACTTGACTTCACAGCCCACCCTTTCTGTATACCTACCATAAGCTAGTTAACACCCAGACCATATTGAACCATCTGTTCAAAAGGTGAGTGCCAATTCTAATACCATGAAACTCTTTACCTGCAGGTAGGACATAAGGAATAGGCCTGTGAAGTATGTGCTCAGAGAAGCACACTTTTTGGCTAATGTCAGAACCTCATTTCACAAGCAGTGGTGGTGCTGGCTTAGGCTGGTCCTATGGCATGTGCTGTCCACAGCTAAGGAAACTTTTCTGTGCCATTTCCTTATAAGTACAATATTCTCTGTATATAGTTTCAGTTATCTGAGGCAAGAAACAAAGACATTTTCATGAAGAGGACACCAGATTCTATCTGGAAGGAATAGCTTAACCTAGTTATATACAGAGCAAGGATAGCTGAGATCAGACTGAGAAGACTCTAGTCATAAAGAGTTATCTGGGTTTGGTTGTCCATATATATGGAGCACCCTCAGTGTAATAGCGTTATTTCTAGCACTGAGAATAGTTTACTGAGATTTATCGGGAAAACCCAAGCTCTGCTGGGCTTCAGGAAATAGAGAATTCTCTTTAACACTAGAAATACTGAAGAGTTCAGTAGGTGTGAAGTCCTCATGGACTCATCTAGACAGGATGAAATTCTCAACTCCAGTTTGAACTTCATACCACAGGACCAACTCAGAAAGTAAGAGTGCATTGGTTTCAAGGGAGGATAATTTTCTTCAGCATGTTGGGGTGTGTGTGTGTGTGTGTGTGTGTGTGTGTGTGTGTGTGTGTGTGTGTGTGTGTGTGTGTGTGTGTGTGTGTGTGTGTGTGTGTGTGTGTTTGTGTGTGTGTGTGTTGGTCATGGGCAAGCACTAGCGGCCATAACTTTTGTGATGTGCCACAGAGCCCTGAGGTTTGGGTTTTTTTCTATAGGAAGAAGAAAACATAGAATGGTGGGTATCATTTTCAGCTCTGGATGAGGCTGCAGCTCACAGACTAACTCTGTGACAAGTCATTCTCATGACATGGAAAGGGCATCCTTTCAGAAAAGGATACAACTACTAACAACATTTTGTCTCTGGCTTCCTCCCTAGAGTTTATCATCAATACATACTTGCCTCCTCCTTTGTTTTCCCCCACAATACTTTCGCTCCCACCTCAACATTACCACAACCCCCCCACCCCCCGCCAAAGGTGAAAAGTTCATTTTCAACATGTGTCTTGTACTATGGGTGTATTGTTACGATGGGTGAACCAGTATCCTTATTTAAGCATTTGTTTTTCATTTCTCCTCCCTGAATTAGAGAAGTGTATATGTAAGACGCACGGCACCGACATCAAATACAGTGAAAACAGGGGTTATACCATGGGGGGAGAACATACAAAGCAATCAAAAAATCACATGGTACATTATAAATATGTTAGAAACAATAGCAAGAAAGAAAAAGAGAAAATTGTGTCCCTATCTTGGGGTTCATCTCGCTTAACATCATCATATATGGTCATATGTACAGAGCTTTTGGCCTATTCTGCTTGTCCTACAAATGTACTAGTTATTGCAACTAAGGGAAACCATGGAACCTATGTTTCTTTGGACCTGACTTACTTCACTTAATATAATTTTTCCAAGTTTTTCCATTTCCTACCAAATGGTGCAATGTTATTCTTTTTTTTTTTTTGGGGGGGGGGAGGAGTCCAGTCGTGGGGCCTGAACTCTGGGCCTGGGCACTGTCCCTCAGTTCTTCAGCTCAAGCCTAGCACTCTACCACTTGAGCCACAGAGCCACTTCTGGCTTTTTTTTCTTTTTGCTTATGTGGTGCTGATGAATCAAACCCAGGGCCTCATGCATCCAAGGCAAGCGCTCCACCACTGAGCCACCTTCCCAGCCCCGGTGCAATGTTATACTTTCTCTTGGAGGTATAGAATTCCATTATATCTATCTATCTATCTATCTATCTATCTATCTATCTATCTATCTATCTATCTATCTATCTATCTATCTATCTATCTATCTATCTATCTATCTCTCTCTCTATCTATCTATCTATCTATCTATCTATCTATCTATCTATCTATCTATCTATCTATCTATCTATCTATCTATCTATCTATCTATCTATCTATCTACCTATCTATCTATCTATCTATCTATCTATCTACCTATCTACCTATCTATCTATCTATCTGTCTATCTGTCTATCTATCTATCTATCTATCTATCTATCTATCTATCTATCTATCTATCTATCTATCTATCTATCTATCTATCTATCTATCTATCTATCTATCTATCTATCGATCTATCTATCTGTATATGCCCATATATATATATATATACATATATATATATATATATATATATATATATATGACATATTTTCTTGATCCATTCATCTACTGAGAGGCATCTGGGTTGGTTCCACATCTTAGCTATGGTAAATAATGCTGTGATAAACATACTGTGCTGGTAGATTTAGTATGGCCTTGTCTATGATCAGTTGGGTAAATGCCCAAAAGTGGGATTGCTGCGTCATAGGGGATATCTAGGTGGAGTCTTTTGAGGAACATGGATACTACTTTCCAAAGTGGTTGAACAAGTCTACACTCCCATCAACAATGCAGTAAGGTTCCCTTCTGGCCACATACCCTCCAGCATCTGTTGTGATTAGAGGTCCTGATTATATAACTGGGGTGAGGTGGAATCTCAATGTTCTTTTGATTTGCATTTATTTATGGCTAGATAAGTTGAGCATTTCTTCATGTGTCTATTGGCCATTCTTATTTCCTCTTCAGAGAAGTTTCTCTGTAAGTCTTTAGCCCATTTATTTATTGGGCAGTTTTTTCTTTGAGGATTTGTTGTTGGGGTATTTAAGTTTTTGAGTTCTAAGTATATTTTAGATATTAGACCCTTGTCCATTATATGGCTATTGAAGATCTTCTCACAATCCGTGGGCTTCCTATTGATCTTGCTAGCTATGTCTTTTGCCATGCAGAAGCTCATGCAATCCCATTTGTCCAACCTTTCTTTGATTTTTTGTGTTTCTGGGTTTCTATTAAGAAAATCTTGGCCTGTACCTAGAGTTTCTCCTATTCCTTCTTGTAATGCTTTCATGGTGTCTGCTTTGACTTCGAGGTCTTTGATCTGTTTGGAGTTGGTGTAGTGTGATATATAAGGATCTAGCTTAAATTTTCTACATGTATTTAACCAATTTTGCCAGCACTATTTACTGAAGAGGCTGTCTTTCTTCGATTCTAATTTTTTAGCTCCCTTATCAAAGATTAGGTGGCTCTAGGTCTGGGGGTTCATTTCTGGGTATTCAGTTCTATTCCTTTGGTCCTGAGGTCTGTTTTTGTGCCAGTACCAAGCTCTTTTGATGACTATTGCTTTGTTGTAGAGTTTGAAATTTGGTATTGATGTTCCTCAAGCACTGTTCTTTCTATTAAGGATTGTTTTTGCTATTTGGGGTCTTTTATTGTTCCATATGAATTTGTGGGTTGTATTCTATTTCAAGAAATGATGCTGGGAGAAATCTGAAGTTAGGTCCTTCTATACTATGCTGCACCAGAATCATTTCCAAATCCATCAAAGATCTCGAGATAATAGCAGACACCTGAAAATATTACAAAAAGAATAGAGCAAACACTTGGGTTCCTGGAACCAGTCAAAACTTTTTTATAAAGGCCCAGTAACACACCAAATCAAAGAAAGGTTGTATAAGTGGGATTGCATTAAACTGCAGAACTTCTTCATGGTAAAAAACATAGCTAGCCAGATAAATAGAAACACTACAGAATGAGAAAAGATATTCATTAGCCATACACCACTCAAGTGTCTTATGTCTAAAATACAGTTAGAGCTAAAAAAAATAAATCCCCAAAAAACTAATCCCTACAGAAACAACCACCCCATAAACAGACAAAAGATTTGAAGGAAAACCTCTCTAAAGTGTAAATAAATGGCCAGTAGACACAAAAAGAGATGCTTAATATATCTGGCCATAAAAGACAAGCATATCAAAAAATCATTGAGATTCCACATTACCCCAGTCAGAATAGCAATTTTCAAGAAATCTAAGAACAGATGCGAGTGGGGATGTGGCTAACAGGGAATGCTACTACATTATTAGTGGGAGTATAAACTTGTTCAGCCACTCTGGAAAGCAATATGGAAGTTCCCCAAAAGACTAACATAGAGTTTCCCTATGACCAGCAATCCAACTTATTGGCATTTATTCAAATGACCACAAAGAAAGCGACACTGAAACTACCAGCTAAGATATGGAACCAACAAAAATGCTTCTTAGTAGATGAATGGATCAAGAAGATGTGGCAAACATATACAATGGAGTTCTATGCTTCTGTCAGAAAGAATGACATAGCCCCGTTTATAAGGAAATGGAAAGATCTGGAAAAATTATATTAAGCCACATCCAGAGAAAATTCCCATGATTCCCATCATTTGCAACAACTAGACTATGTCTATGATATTCTTAACAGGGGATCACAATAGCCCAATTACAAACTGCATACGACAATATATAATGAAGTATATCAACATGAACTCCAAGAATTTGTGATAAGAGGTTTTATTTTGTTTTGCATACAGTTATTTCTATCTCTTTTTCTACTTTAGTTTTCTATAAACTTGTCTTGTAAATAAGTAATTCCAATGCATGGAAGGGGAATGGAATCACAGAAACATCAAGACAAAAGATGATACTAAGTTGAGCACTATGTTAGAAATGAACTCTATAATTGGGAGAGAAGGGAGTAGGTAGGAGTAAGGGGGAGAAAATGAGGGAGAGGGTAACATTACCTTACCTATGTAATTGTAACCACTAGAGTTCATCACCATTACAATAAAAATATTAAAAGAAAGAAAAAATGAGTGTCACCTATTGAAGTGATTCTAAGAATATAAACTAATATCTGATTTTAAAATGCAATAGATCTGATCAAATATGTGAATTTAATCTTAAGAGGGCCTATTTCTCTCAGTAGGTGTTTTCTCCCTGAAGCCATGCAGAAGGTTTCTATCTGGTCTTAACAAGATGATGTAGCACTTGGGTGCAAAGATGCAGCCCAATAGTCCAGCACTAGACGCCAAGATGGAGAAGAACTCAATAACCAACATGAACTCCCCTTGGCACTGTGGTAGACAGGCTGAAAAATGAGCCAGACAGTGCAGAACACTAGCATGCTGAAGGCCAGAAACTTGGCCTCATTGAAGGTGTCAGGCAGGTTCCTAGCCAGGAAAGCCAAAGTGAAGCTGACCAGAACAAGGAAGACCAGGTATCCCAGGACACTAGAAGGGGACAAAGGAGCCCCTGTTGCACAGGATGATAATGTGGTCGTGTTCAGAGTGTGCTTCTGTGTCCACGAAGGGAACAGAGGTTCCCAGCCAGATTCCACAAAGAGTCACCTGGATCAGGGTGCAGATGGGGATGATGAAGTTAGGAGCCCCGGATAGCAGCAGCCACCTCATCCTTCTCCCTGGAGAAGTGACCTTGAAGGCCAGAACCACAGTTACAGTTTTGGCCAAGACAGTAGAAACAGCTACAGTGAACACAACTCCAAATGTGGTCTGCTCTAGAATGCAGGTGGCTGTGTTGGGACGGCCAATGAAGAGCAAGGAACAGAGGAAGCAGAAGATGAGGGAGATGAGTAGGATGTAGCTGAGAGCTTGATTATTAGCCTTGACAATGGGAGTGTTCTTTCTTTGTTGTGTGTCTGGTCGTGGGGCCTGAACTCTGCATCTGAGCACTGTCCCTCAGCTCTTTAGCTCAAGACTAGCACTCTACCACTTGAGCCACAGCGCCACTTCCGGCTTTTTTCTTTTTGCTTACGTGGTGCTGAGGAATGGAACCCAGGGCCTCAGGCATGCAAGGCAAGCACTCTACCACTGAGCCACCTTCCCAGCCCCCAATGGGAGTGTTCTTGTGTTTCACAAAGACCCCAAGAAAAACTGTTGTGAGTGTAGATAAAGAAAGAGCCATTCAGGCCAAAGCCATCCCTAAGGGGTCCCCATAAGCCAGGAAATGTGCACCTCTTGGGAGGCACTGGTTTTTCTCTGTGTTGGCATACTGATGATCTGGACACTTCATACACAGTTCCATATCTAGTGAGGAATTAAAATAACCATGTGTCCCTTTCCAATACTTAAATGGAAATTAGGAAATCTCTACACTGGGATAATTCTGACATGTCAATACTTATTAGCACAAAGTAAGTATTACCAGACATGTTCTGTATAATTTTTATATCTTTATCATATTCACACACTCCTTCTATGTTCTCTCTCTTTTTTAGTCTGATTGAAACATTTTTACTTGAGTGATATCACACTTATTATTTCTTGGCATTTCTAATAACTTCACAATTATTTTCTCCACCTGTTCCTGCTGCCATAATAATCCGGAATCTGTGTGCACAACTTAAATGCCTCATTCCAAGTCATGGATAGTAAAGCTTGCATTTCCCTCTATGTCTCTGTGCAATATATATAAGAGCACTGTGAACCTTCCTTGCAGTATATTTGTCTCTCTTATGATCCTGTAATATGATGGCAAACAAAATCAAATTAATCTTTGAAGCTATAAAATCATGCTATGCTCAACACTTGTTTCCACTTCTTACCCCAAACACAACTGAAAGCACTTACTCTGCTGAATTAACAGTTCTGGGCACAGGAAAATAAAGATGTGCAAGTCTGTGTTTTCTTTGTATTTTTAAGGTAATTTTGAAGAACGTGGAGACCTTGTCCTCAACAAGGGTTTGCAATTAATATGATAGCAGATAAACTCACATTACTGGGAATTTGAATAACCATGCTTACAAAGGAAAGGAAAATAATCCTATTGAGAATTCAGAGCTCATGATTTTTTAAACAAGTTTTATCATGCTTTTTTGCAATTAAATTGCTAAGTGAAGGAACAATTTGTGAATTCTAATTCAAGACTTTGTATTGACTTGCATGGATGTGGGAGACTCTAGGAGACAGTCTGAATTTATCCCTCAGCCATGAATTTACCTGTCTCATTAGTAATGCCATCTTCTGAGCAGGGTGTGCAATCAAAGCAACAGGTAGCCTTTCTGTCCTGAGGGGATTTTCTGAATCCAGGACCACAACTCTCACTCCAGATAGAGTGAGGACGCTGATGGAAATTTGATATGTATCATTAACTCTTCAGATTTTTATCTAACATCCCAAAAATCCATTGTTTTATAGGGTTGGATTATTAAGCATAGTATTTTATGCACATAAATCCAGTCAGGATGTAAATGTATTTATAGGCTCCATATAATATTATCACAAAGGCTTGTGTGCTATAATCTTGATGTCTAGTCTGTTGAACTAGTGAAAATTGTGAGAGCTTTAAAAAGTTAGAGATTAATGTTGAGAAAGTAAATGTTGTTGGCCACCCCTATGGAGCCTGCCTGAATTCATGATTTTTCCTACTCATCTGTGCACTTGTGAAGAGCAAAATGGAAGAATTATTTTTCAAGTTTTAACAGTATACTGTAAATAATGCATAAACCACACATCTTATCTTACATTGGTCATGTGGTGAGAACCTTCTTTTCACACAGGATCATCCAATGGTTCCTCTCACCAAAGATTCCTAAGTAGCAAGCCAATTAATATTGAATGGAAATATCCAAAGCGAGAAGAATGAAACCTTCAGCAACATAAAGTGCTTCCTTGGGTACTTTGTTATAGTGTTAGATAACTGCTAATAAATATGCAATTTGTATTTTATGACATTATGCTAAATCATCATTAGGAACAACTAATTTCTTTTTTTGCCAGTTATGGAGCTTGAACTCAGAGCCTGGGCACTGTCCCTGAGCATCTTTTACTTAAGGCTATCACTCTATCACTTGTGCCACAGAGACATTTCTGGCACTTTCTGCTTATGTGGTACTCAAGAATTGAACCCAGGACTTCACACAAGCTAGGCAAGCACTCTAGCACTGAGCCATATTCCCAGCCCCCATTAATTTCTTTTTTATTTCAGTGGTATTCCTGGGGCTTCAATTCAGAATCTTTGCACTGTTCTCGGGCTGTTTTTTCATTGTTTGCACTCTATCTAATTATCCATAGAATAACCTTAGCTTTTTGGTTTTCAGTTGAGATAAGAGTCTCACAGATTTTTTTTCCAGTTCAGGCTTTAAACTGACCAATATTCTTAGAAATGAGAATGTCAGTATCTTGAATAAATAAGATTACAGGCATGAGCTAATAGCACTGAAACTTAATTCTTTGGTGGTTAAATGAAGATAAGAGTCCCATAGATGACTTCAAACCATGATGTTCAGATCTCAGCCACTGGACTGGGGAATATTACAGGAATGAATTGCTGGCATCCACTCAGATACACATGTTAAGGGTGCATTTTGCTTACTTGTACATCCTTAAAATAATTACAATTGATTCCAACCTACCTCTGGGGTTCTTATGGCCCAGTGTACCATATCTTCAAATAAAGACTGTTGACAACCACGTAGAACATATGGAGAAAACTTTCCTACATTCAAATTAAGTTCAAGACCTCGTGGAAAAGTCCAAATGTTCACAATGCCATACTCTATATCTAACTTCCTTTTCTCATCCCAAACTACTTGATCTCCAGCAGTATTGTGAAACTGGATATTCTTCAGAAAATAGTGCAACTAAAATATCATAGCATTTTATGGTGAAGTGCATGCAACATTTAAGACAGAAGACCTCAAATTTGAAAAGCCCCGGATTGCCTTTAATTTATGATTCAGAATT
Source organism: Dipodomys merriami (assembly GCF_024711535.1). Taxonomy (NCBI): domain Eukaryota; kingdom Metazoa; phylum Chordata; class Mammalia; order Rodentia; family Heteromyidae; genus Dipodomys; species Dipodomys merriami. Next base: position 5,438 of record NW_027202569.1, on the reverse strand, counting down.
CAAGAACAGAAGAGACACTCGATGAAGTACAACATAAGAGAATTTATGAAGGATTAAATAAAATACTTCTGAATCCAAAGTTTCAGAAGGCCTCTTTTCAACAGAAAACAATTCTATGTAAATAATCATGAAAGAGACAATGCTCAGTTGCTAGCTACAATTTCCATAAGGAGTGATTTTATGAACGTGCTTGTTACATTATTATTACCTAAAACATTATAACTAAAGTATTAATACCTAAAGTAGAATGAAACTGTGTCAGTTGTGAAAGATGTTTAATTTTGTTCACCAGGCCATCTTTTGCTCTTATGTAAGAAACTCATGAGGAAAAAGTGCATGTATGGTTTTCAAAGTATCAGCTATGAGTGCAGTGCCTCAGAGACATTTACCCAAGTATGCTTTTTTGCATGGAGTAAGAAAACTATCTAAGATGCAACTTTGCTCATGCCATGTGCCTTCTGAAACAGACGTCTGTACCTGTGCAGGGGAAGTCACTGTCCCTTTTCTCTTTCCCACTGTTTGTCCTGTTTGATGAAGAAGTATCTCATGGAGAGCCTGGGCCACAGCATACACAGTGTTGTATATATGGTAACTATCTCCAGACATAGTCATGTCAAAAATGTGTCCAGGTAATCAATCCAAGGAGGCTTCATAAGATCAGTTCTCCCACGTTACAAAGTCAGACTCTGAATTTGAACAATTAAAAGACAGAAACCACAGCCTAGCAAGGAAAAAGTCTTCTGGGTATTTGGAAGGGTTAACTGACTTAACAAAACTTGTGAATCCTGAAACCTCCCTGTGATGGTGTGAAAAAATGAGAGGAACATGGATTGAACCTAGCATAAAATATCTCCTCCTTGTGGTTAAATACCAGTGTGAACTTATGATACAGACTTTTCCTTTTATGAAATATTCCTCCACACACATCATTAAATATAGTGTGAATTCATTATCACCATATTTAATGGGACATGGGCTGATTATTTATTAATCTGGTCATAAAGTGTCATGAATTTTAATGTCAGGGCATAGTTTGGGATTACTAGCTCAAAGGGTACACAAACGCTATTCTTGGTCATCTCTTCTATCAATTCAGGAAGAATCCACATACCATTCTCAGCTTGTGAGGTTAACAATCCTACCAGTTCCAGCTGAAGTGAAGCAGTAAGGAGACCATCGCATTTGCTATTGATATGTCCTTTGAGGCCATCTGATAGAAAGCATGAGAGTTGTTATGGTCACTGAGGGCATGATCAAAAGGTCCAAAGCTAAAGGACATGAAAATTGGCTGCTCCATGAATGAGAAGATTTCTCTCCATCACAGTCTCAATCACTATGTATATTATATTAACAAGATGGTGGAAGTTGGTGGATGTAGGTTTTACATTTAGTATTTTAAAAATAATTTTAATAGCTTACAACATACCAATTTGTCCATACAATGCCTCTCTTTGTCACTATTTTCATCAACACTTCCTATCTACATCAATCCTGACTTTCCTAGTTTTATTTTCACATAAACACATTGAATATTATGTTGTATTTTCCCAACCATATATACCCTATTTCTCTGCTACTTTGCACATTCCCTTAACACCTACACTCTTCATTTATCTGGTGTTCATTTTTTATGCTTTTTGTTGATCAGGGAGGTTATACCATGGAATTCCACCCCTATGTGTACTATATTTTATAGCTTAATCTTGTATATATGCAAATATGTGTGTGGTCCATATTTATTTAATATTTCATGTTCATAATTTAGATATAAGTTTCAGATACAAGAGAACCTGTTGGGAGCCAACAGTAGAGCTCTAAGGTCATCTTGACCCCTGTGCTCACTTGAAGGTACGTACGAGGAGCTGGCTTACTTAAAAACACCAGGTGCTCAGGATTGCTTTGCTATGTCTGCAGAGTTTGTTTTACTTTCTACCAGTTGACCCTGTCTTGTTTTACTGCACTCTGTTTTTACTGAAATTTTCCTTGTTTCTCTGGACTATTGTAACCTTATGTTACCTCTTGACTTCTAATAGTATATATTAGGGAAAGTTAAAAATAAACGCTGCTGCAGTCTTGAGCTGCAAACCTCCCTACCCCATCCTTTGTATTATGTCTTTATTTTTCCGCATCCTCGCCCTCTAATTCAGGATACCCTTGTGTTGCTGGCAGGCTGCAACAAGAACCCATGTCACTTTTCTCTTTCTGAGGTTGACTTACTTCATTCAACATAATATCTTGCATATGCAACTGTGTGTGTGTGTGTGTGTGTGTGTGTGTGTGTGTGTGTGTGTGTGTGTGCGTGTGTGTGTGTACGCGTGTGCACGCATGCACGCGCTAGAACAGGAGCATGAACTCGGGGCCTCATCCACTTCCTTGGCTTTTTCTCTCAAGCTCTCACTCTACAGCTTGAACCACGTATTACTTCCTGATATTTGCTGGTTCATTATAAATAAGTCTTCTGAGTAGCTACGATTATATGTCTGAGCCACTAGTACCCAGCTCAACATATCTTTACACTTTAATGCCATTTTTTATTTCCTGATTGTGATTGTTTAAAGAAATTGAGAATGCTTATCACTTAAAATAATCCATTGTCTGCTCTACATCTTTGCTGAACAATGGGACTGTATTTCCCATTAACTTGAATTCTTACTCCTTGGTATCAGAAAGTTTCATAGATTCATAAAGACAGTCTCTTCTTACACCTGAAATGGCACCAAATGAGGCATTTTAAAAATATTACTCCACTCCTCACTTGTAGAAACCTGTAGAGGTTCAGAAATGTCCCAATTTGTGCAGATGTTAATCCTGATGGTCCTCTCAGTACTACTATAGACTTGCTCTTTCTCATACAGTAGTAGTTTGGGATGTTGTCCTTCCCAAAGAGGTTGATGAAGAGGTTTTTAAGTGTTTTCCAAGCTTCAAATTCAACATCACAGATATCAAAATCCAGAGTCAAATTATGTAAAAGATGAGGGTTTTCACTGATCTCTTCAATAGCAAAAGTCAAGGCCAAAACAAACTGGTAGCTCTTGAAGATAAACTTGAGCATCAAATTTAGAAGTACTTCAAAACTCATGACTGATGGACTGAATGCTTGTTTCTCTTCCAATAAATATGTTAAACCATTATGCCAAATTGAGATGGAATGTGAATGTAGTGTCTTATGCATTTATACAGGATTAGATAAAGACATGAATGAGATTCAGAAACAAACTGAATGAGATCATACTTATTTTCTATTACCACATGCACCATAGCAAAAGCTCTACTCCATTAAATATGGAATAGGCTTTCATGAAGCACCAAATATTCTATTGCCTTTATCTTAGTGAAAAATCTTATGTTTTGATTCACTCAGTTTATGTTATGATGATATGAAGCATATGGTTGTGGAGGAGGAGGGAAGGGATGGTAGAGGAAAAACAAAAGAGGAGATAACAATGCTTGATAGCAAATGTACTCAGTACCTTGCTCATGTAACAGTAACCACTCTGTACTGTATTTTTACAATAAAAACGTATTTTAAAAAACCTCAGGGATATAGTCTCATCTGGAGATGCATGCTAGAAATATATTATGTAAATAATGCTCCCCTGTGATGATTGTTAAGAAGTAGATACTTCAGATGTATTAATTAACTTGTTAATTAGATACATGCAACATCCAGGTTTTTTTAAAGATCATTGTAAGGAGACAGCCTACAGATTATTAACTTAAAGACCCTTGGAAATAGAATGAGTTTACATTTTCATTGCTTACTTTTTGTCTTGGTAAAGTTCTTCACATCAATGCTGTAAAAATTAGAGGCTTCGGATTTGTTATGACTATATTTATAGGTATATAACTTACTTTACTATTAGTTATTCATGTACATTTTACCTGGATCTATCTCTGTTTAAAACAAACCCGGCCAGTTTTCATGCAAATGTTCTTGAACAGAGAGGTAACTTCTGAAAATTACTGCTTAATTTCTTCAGTAGATAATACAGGAAGAAGGAAGTAAAATTGTTCCAAGAGTATTGTGTGCATGTATCAAATATCACAATGGAACTCCTTCAAAATGTAGTTTATACTCATCTACAAAAAAATTTTTAATCCAAAATAATTGCAGCTTTGTTGAAGATATATGAAGCGTAAAAATTGTAGATACCTTAAGTACCTAAAATTACCTGTACTTGAAATCAGGTGGCTAATATCTAAGAACCCTGAATCAAAACCACATGTGGCAGAAAAGCTCACTGACATTCTCAGCTCCAGTAAACCAATATAAAGCCAGAAGTATGGCTCATGTGGTAGAGCATCAGCCTTGAGAGAAAAGGACACTCAAGAGTGCAAAGCAAGCTAAGCATTAGTGGTTCATACTGTAATGCTAACAACCCAAGGAAGCTGAAAATGAACAGAAGAAATTTTAAATATGGGAGATAAAAATGATATAAGGTTTAAAAATTGTCATACAGAAGGTGACTTTAAATAAATTATGTCACATGGAGGGTAGAACTACAATATGAACCAAATAGTTGGCAAAGTACCATATTGTATAACTTTGAGAAATGTCGGAACATCAGTGGATATAGAATTGAGTTCTAACCTAATAATGTCTAACTGCAGTGTTACACTTATCTACAATGAAGAGTTCATTAATAAATATTTCTATTTGTAGTTAGTACCATGCATAAAGTTGTACTTAACCCAGATCATATTTCTCTCCATATCTGAAGATATCAAAGAAACATCCACTTGCTGAAATGACAATAATTAATGTGTCCATCTTAGCACACTAACAAAAGACTCAAACACACATTGGGAAGGAAAATCAGCAAAAGATGGGCAGATTGTGGGGAATATATAAAATATGCTAAGACAGGTACTGATGCTTCATGCCTCTAGTCTTAACTATTCAGGAGGCTGACATCTGAGGATTATATTTTAAACCCATCTTGGGCAAGATGTTTGTGAGTATCTTAGTCTCCATTTAACCATTAAAAAGTGCTTGTTATGTACTTGTGGGTCAAGTGGTAGAGCACTAGCCTTGAGCAAAAAATCTCAGGGATAGTGCTCACACCCTGGGTTCTCATGACCAGCACAAGAGAAATAAAGATCAGCAAACATACCAATTACATGTAAGATAAAGACACATATCTTCTATAGCAGAGAAGAGAACACTTTTTATCCTTGCCATCTTGGCTTTAAACAGTAGGCAGCTACCTCAGGATACAATTGTCACACAAGTGACAAGTTGTGTTGAATTGAAATGTTAGAGGCAATGACCTTTTTCTTTCAGCAGGCATGGAATATGCTGCAAGAATCTCTGGAAGTTTTATATAGCCATTTTTCTTTTATTTTGTCTAGCCATTTACTACTGAGAAACTCTGCTGCAACTCTAAAGCCAAGGATCTCCATGTGCATGAATGAACAGAAGTCACCATGAGCAGATA